>NW_028258600.1:117500-130000 GCF_982586985.1 Callionymus lyra
CCTTTTCACTCCCTCTCCTGTTATGGTGCCTCCCTATTAACCTCTAGGTGGTTGCGCTCGTGACATCAAAAAGACCACTTTTTGAGGAGCAGTCACACTCGGAAAAAATTTCTTTCGTCAGGCAAAAGAACCAGAGTTCTCCGCGGCCATCCACTCCAACCTTGTCCGACTTTGAGGCACCAGGCTCGGCCACCCTCCGAGCCTTTTCACTCCCTCTCCTGTTATGGTGCCTCCCTATTAACCTCTAGGTGGTTGCGCTCGTGACATCAAAAAGACCACTTTTTGCAGAGCAGTCACACTCGGAAAAAATTTCTTTCGTCAGGCAAAAGAACCAGAGTTTTCAGCGGTCATCCACTCCAACCTTGTCCGATTTTGAGGCACCAGGCTCGGCCACCCTCCGAGCCTTTTCACTCCCTCTCCTGTTATGGTGCCTCCCTATTAACCTCTAGGTGGTTGCGCTCGTGACATCAAAAAGACCACTTTTTGCAGAGCAGTCACACTCGGAAAAAATTTCTTTCGTCAGGCAAAAGAACCAGAGTTCTCAGCGGTCATCCACTCCAACCTTGTCCGACTTTGAGGCACCAGGCTCGGCCACCCTCCGAGCCTTTTCACTCCCTCTCCTGTTATGGTGCCTCCCTATTAACCTCTAGGTGGTTGCGCTCGTGACATCAAAAAGACCACTTTTTGCAGAGCAGTCACACTCGGAAAAAATTTCTTTCGTCTGGCAAAAGAACCAGAGTTTTCAGCGGTCATCCACTCCAACCTTGTCCGATTTTGAGGCACCAGGCTCGGCCACCGTCCGAGCCTTTTCACTCCCTCTCCTGTTATGGTGCCTCCCTATTAACCTCTAGGTGGTTGCGCTCGTGACATCAAAAAGACCACTTTTTGCAGAGCAGTCACACTCGGAAAAAATTTCTTTCGTCTGGCAAAAGAACCAGAGTGTTCAGCGGTCATCCACTCCAACCTTGTCCGATTTTGAGGCACCAGGCTCGGCCACCCTCCGAGCCTTTTCACTCCCTCTCCTGTTATGGTGCCTCCCTATTAACCTCTAGGTGGTTGCGCTCGTGACATCAAAAAGACCACTTTTTTCAGAGCAGTCACACTCGGGAAAAATTTCTTTCGTCTGGCAAAAGAACCAGAGTTTTCAGCGGTCATCCACTCCAACCTTGTCCGATTTTGAGGCACCAGGCTCGGCCACCCTCCGAGCCTTTTCACTCCCTCTCCTGTTATGGTGCCTCCCTATTAACCTCTAGGTGGTTGCGCTCGTGACATCAAAAATACCACTTTTTGCAGAGCAGTCACACTCGGAAAAAATTTCTTTCGTCTGGCAAAAGAACCAGAGTTTTCAGCGGTCATCCACTCCAACCTTGTCCGATTTTGAGGCACCAGGCTCGGCCACCCTCCGAGCCTTTTCACTCCCTCTCCTGTTATGGTGCCTCCCTATTAACCTCTAGGTGGTTGCGCTCGTGACATCAAAAAGACCACTTTTTGCAGAGCAGTCACACTCGGGAAAAATTTCTTTCGTCTGGCAAAAGAACCAGAGTTTTCAGCGGTCATCCACTCCAACCTTGTCCGATTTTGAGGCACCAGGCTCGGCCACCGTCCGAGCCTTTTCACTCCCTCTCCTGTTATGGTGCCTCCCTATTAACCTCTAGGTGGTTGCGCTCGTGACATCAAAAAGACCACTTTTTTCAGAGCAGTCACACTCGGGAAAAATTTCTTTCGTCTGGCAAAAGAACCAGAGTTATCAGCGGTCATCCACTCCAACCTTGTCCGACGTTGAGGCACCGATGTCGGCCAAGTTCTGAGCGTTCCACCGCCGAATGCCACTGGTCCTCAACACAGCGGACTTCCAATCCAACCTTGTCCGACTTTGAGGCACCGAAGTCGGCCTCAGCCCGAGCCTTCCCCCGCCGACCTCACTGGAGCCCGCCATCCAGGGACCGGCGGAGGTCGCCCGCATGACCGCGGCAAAGTGTCTCAAAGTCGGGCACGACCGCTCGAGTCACCCGCCAACCCGGTCCGGGGCACCTCCAGGGACCGGCGGAGGTCGCCCGCATGACCGCGGCAAAGTGTCTCAAAGTCGGGCATGACCGCTCGAGTCACCCGCCAACCCGGTCCGGGGCACCTCCAGGGACCGGCGGAGGACGCCCGCATGACCGCGACAAAGTGTCTCAAAGTCGGGCACGACCGCTCGAGTCACCCGCCAACCCGGTCCGGGGCACCTCCAGGGACCGGCGGAGGACGCCCGCATGACCGCGACAAAGTGTCTCAAAGTCGGGCACGACCGCTCGAGTCACCCGCCAACCCGGTCCGGGGCACCTCCAGGGACCGGCGGAGGACGCCCGCATGACCGCGACAAAGTGTCTCAAAGTCGGGCACGACCGCTCGAGTCACCCGCCAACCCGGTCCGGGGCACCTCCAGGGACCGGCGGAGGACGCCCGCATGACCGCGACAAAGTGTCTCAAAGTCGGGCAGGACCGCTCGAGTCACCCGCCAACCCGGTCCGGGGCACCTCCAGGGACCGGCGGAGGACGCCCGCATGACCGCGACAAAGTGTCTCAAAGTCGGGCACGACCGCTCGAGTCACCCGCCAACCCGGTCCGGGGCACCTCCAGGGACCGGCGGAGGACGCCCGCATGACCGCGACAAAGTGTCTCAAAGTCGGTCATGACCGTTCGAGTCACCCGCCAACCCGGTCCGGGGCACCTCCAGGGACCGGCGGAGGAGGCCCGCATGACCGCGACAAAGTGTCTCAAAGTCGGGCACAACCGCTCGAGTCACCCGCCAACCCGGTCCGGGGCACCTCCAGGGACCGGCGGAGGACGCCCGCATGACCGCGACAAAGTGTCTCAAAGTCGGGCACGACCGCTCGAGTCACCCGCCAACCCGGTCCGGGGCACCTCCAGGGACCGGCGGAGGACGCCCGCATGACCGCGACAAAGTGTCTCAAAGTCGGGCATGACCGCTCGAGTCACCCGCCAACCCGGTCCGGGGCACCTCCAGGGACCGGCGGAGGACGCCCGCATGACCGCGACAAAGTGTCTCAAAGTCGGGCATGACTGCTCGAGTCACCCGCCAACCCGGTCCGGGGCACCTCCAGGGACCGGCGGAGGACGCCCGCATGACCGCGACAAAGTGTCTCAAAGTCGGGCACGACCGCTCGAGTCACCCGCCAACCCGGTCCGGGGCACCTCCAGGGACCGGCGGAGGACGCCCGCATGACCGCGACAAAGTGTCTCAAAGTCGGGCACGACCGCTCGAGTCACCCGCCAACCCGGTCCGGGGCACCTCCAGGGACCGGCGGAGGTCGCCCGCATGACCGCGACAAAGTGTCTCAAAGTCGGGCATGACCGCTCGAGTCACCCGCCAACCCGGTCCGGGGCACCTCCGGGGACCGGCGGAGGACGCCCGCATGACCGCGACAAAGGGTCTCAAAGTCGGGCAGGACCGCTCGAGTCACCCGCCAACCCGGTCCGGGGCACCTCCGGGGAGCAGTGGAGGTCGCTCGCATGACCGCGACAAAGTGTCTCAAAGTCGGGCATGACCGCTCGAGTCGCCCGCCATCCCGGTCCGGAGCTCAACACTTTGTCGTTTTTTCCACTCCCTCCCCATTAACCTCTAGGTGGTTGCGCTCGTGACATCAAAAAGACCACTTTTTGCAGAGCAGTCACACTCGGAAAAAATTCGTTTCGTCTGGCAAAAGAACCAGAGTTCTCAGCGGGCTTCCAGTCCAACCTTGTCCGATTTTGAGGCACCAGGCTCGGCCACAGTCCGAGCCCATTCACTCCCTCCCCTGTTGTACTCGCTCCCTATTAACCTCTAGGTGGTTGCGCTCGTGACATCAAAAAGACCACTTTTTGAGGAGCAGTCACACTTAGGAAAAATCCGTTTGCGCTCACACCATCCCTCCCCATTAACCTCTAGGTGGTTGCGCTCGTGACATCAAAAAGACCACTTTTTGAGGAGCAGTCACACTTAGGAAAAATCCGTTTGCGCTCACACCATCCCTCCCCATTAACCTCTAGGTGGTTGCGCTCGTGACATCAAAAAGACCACTTTTTGAGGAGCAGTCAGACACCGAGGTTTTCTGGATTTATGTCCGTTTTCCTGGTTCTCTGACTCGGGCACCTTGTGACCGACATCCCCCCCTTCCCTGGTTCTATTTTGCCGATACTTTGGTGAGTTTTCTACCCGCAAACCAAGCCCCCCAAGCCCGCCGCCTGGTGGGGGAGCATGCCGCCTGGCCCGGTTCTATTTTAGGTCACTTTGGTGAGTTTTCTACCCGCAAACCAAGCCCCCCAAGCCCGCCGCCTGGTGGGGGAAGAGGCCCCCTGGTCCCGGTTCTATTTTAGGACACTTTGGTGAGTTTTCTACCCGCAAACCAAGCCCCCCAAGCCCGCCGCCTGGTGGGGGAAGATGCCCCCTGGTCCCGGTTCTATTTTAGGACACTTTGGTGAGTTTTCTACCCGCAAACCAAGCCCCCCAAGCCCGCCGCCTGGTGGGGGAAGATGCCCCCTGGTCCCGGTTCTATTTTAGGACACTTTGGTGAGTTTTCTACCCGCAAACCAAGCCCCCCAAGCCCGCCGCCTGGTGGGGGAACATGCCCCCTGGTCCCGGTTCTATTTTAGGACACTTTGGTGAGTTTTCTACCCGCAAACCAAGCCCCCCAAGCCCGCCGCCTGGTGGGGGAACATGCCGCCTAGCCCGGTTCTATTTTAGGTCACTTTGGTGAGTTTTCTACCCGCAAACCAAGCCCCCCAAGCCCGCCGCCTGGTGGGGGAAGAGGCCCCCTGGTCCCGGTTCTATTTTAGGACACTTTGGTGAGTTTTCTACCCGCAAACCAAGCCCCCCAAGCCCGCCGCCTGGTGGGGGAACATGCCCCCTGGTCCTGGTTCTATTTTAGGACACTTTGGTGAGTTTTCTACCCGCAAACCAAGCCCCCCAAGCCCGCCGCCTGGTGGGGGAGCATGCCCCCTGGTCCCGGTTCTATTTTAGGACACTTTGGTGAGTTTTCTACCCGGAAACCAAGCCCCCCAAGCCCGCCACCTGGTGGGGGAAGAGGCCCCCTGGTCCCGGTTCTATTTTAGGACACTTTGGTGAGTTTTCTACCCACACTGCAGGTCCCCAAATGCCGCCATCTGGTGGGGGAACATGCCGCCTGCACCGGTTCTATTTTAAGTCACTTTGGTGAGTTTTCTGCCCACACTACGGGTCCCCAAATGCCGCCATCTGGTGGGGGAACATGCCGCCTGCACCGGTTCTATTTTAAGTCACTTTGGTGCGTTTTCTGCCCACACTACGGCTCCCCAAATGCCGCCATCTGGTGGGGGAACATGCCGCCTGCACCGGTTCTATTTTAAGTCACTTTGGTGAGTTTTCTGCCCACACTACGGGTCCCCAAATGCCGCCATCTGGTGGGGGAACATGCCGCCTGCACCGGTTCTATTTTAAGTCACTTTGGTGAGTTTTCTGCCCACACTACGGCTCCCCAAATGCCGCCATCTGGTGGGGGAACATGCCGCCTGCACCGGTTCTATTTTAAGTCACTTTGGTGAGTTTTCTGCCCACACTACGGCTCCCCAAATGCCGCCATCTGGTGGGGGAACATGCCGCCTGCACCGGTTCTATTTTAAGTCACTTTGGTGAGTTTTCTACCCACACTACGGGTCCCCAAATGCCGCCATCTGGTGGGGGAACATGCCGCCTGCACCGGTTCTATTTTAAGTCACTTTGGTGAGTTTTCTACCCACACTACGGGTCCCCAAATGCCGCCATCTGGTGGGGGAACATGCCGCCTGCACCGGTTCTATTTTAAGTCACTTTGGTGAGTTTTCTGCCCACACTACGGGTCCCCAAATGCCGCCATCTGGTGGGGGAACATGCCGCCTGCACCGGTTCTATTTTAAGTCACTTTGGTGAGTTTTCTGCCCACACTACGGGTCCCCAAATGCCGCCACCTGGTGGGGGAACTGCCGCCTAGTCCCGGTTCTATTTTAGGTCACTTTTCTCACTTTCTGACCCACAAATAATGCCCCAAATGCCGCCGCCTGGTGGGGGGAACTGCCGCCTAGTCCCGGTTCTATTTTAGGTCACTTTTCTCACTTTCTGACCCACAAATAATGCCCCAAATGCCGCCGCCTGGTGGGGGGAACTGCCGCCTAGTCCCGGTTCTATTTTAGGTCACTTTTCTCACTTTCTGACCCACAAATAATGCCCCAAATGCCGCCGCCTGGTGGGGGGAACTGCCGCCTAGTCCCGGTTCTATTTTAGGTCACTTTTCTCACTTTCTGACCCACAAATAATGCCCCAAATGCCGCCGCCTGGTGGGGGGAACTGCCGCCTAGTCCCGGTTCTATTTTAGGTCACTTTTCTCACTTTCTGACCCACAAATAATGCCCCAAATGCCGCCGCCTGGTGGGGGGAACTGCCGCCTAGTCCCGGTTCTATTTTAGGTCACTTTTCTCACTTTCTGACCCACAAATAATGCCCCAAATGCCGCCGCCTGGTGGGGGGAACTGCCGCCTAGTCCCGGTTCTATTTTAGGTCACTTTTCTCACTTTCTGACCCACAAATAATGCCCCAAATGCCGCCGCCTGGTGGGGGGAACTGCCGCCTAGTCCCGGTTCTATTTTAGGTCACTTTTCTCACTTTCTGACCCACAAATAATGCCCCAAATGCCGCCGCCTGGTGGGGGGAACTGCCGCCTAGTCCCGGTTCTATTTTAGGTCACTTTTCTCACTTTCTGACCCACAAATAATGCCCCAAATGCCGCCGCCTGGTGGGGGGAACTGCCGCCTAGTCCCGGTTCTATTTTAGGTCACTTTTCTCACTTTCTGACCCACAAATAATGCCCCAAATGCCGCCGCCTGGTGGGGGGAACTGCCGCCTAGTCCCGGTTCTATTTTAGGTCACTTTTCTCACTTTCTGACCCACAAATAATGCCCCAAATGCCGCCGCCTGGTGGGGGGAACTGCCGCCTAGTCCCGGTTCTATTTTAGGTCACTTTTCTCACTTTCTTACCCACAAATAATGCCCCAAATGCCGCCGCCTGGTGGGGGGAACTGCCGCCTAGTCCCGGTTCTATTTTAGGTCACTTTTCTCACTTTTCTACCCACAAATAATGGCAAAAAAAAATGCTTACAGCACCCAGTATTCCCAGGCGGTCTCCCATCCAAGTACTAACTGGGCCCGACCCTGCTTGGCTTCCGAGATCAGACGAGATCGGGCTCATTCAGGGTGGTGTGGCCGTAAGCGAGGGAAGCGCTTGTGAAATGCCCCAAAGTGTTGAAAATGTTCCCCAGGCCCCTGGTTCCCCATCCCCGCAGGAGGAGGCTCCCCAGGCCCCCTGGTTCCCCATCCCCGCAGGAGGAGGCTCCCCAGGCCCCCTGGTGCAGGAGGAGGCTCCCCAGGCCCCTGGTTCCCCATCCCCGCAGGAGGAGGCTCCCCAGGCCCCCTGGTTCCCCATCCCCGCAGGAGGAGGCTCCCCAGGCCCCATGGTTCCCCATCACCGCAGGAGGAGGCTCCCCAGGCCCCCTGGTTCCCCATCCCCGCAGGAGGAGGCTCCCCAGGCCCCCTGGTGCAGGAGGAGGCTCCCCAGGCCCCCTGGTTCCCCATCCCCGCAGGAGGAGGCTCCCCAGGCCCCCTGGTTCTCCATGCCCGCAGGAGGAGGCTCCCCAGGCCCCTGGTTCCCCATCCCCGCAGGAGGAGGCTCCCCAGGCCCCCTGGTTCTCCATGCCCGCAGGAGGAGGCTCCCCAGGCCCCCTGGTTCTCCATCCCCGCAGGAGGAGGCTCCCCAGGCCCCCTGGTTCTCCATCCCCGCAGGAGGAGGCTCCCCAGGCCCCCATGTTCTCCATGCCCGCAGGAGGAGGCTCCCCAGGCCCCTTGGTTCTCCATCCCCGCAGGAGTAGGCTCCCCAGGCGCCCTGGTTCTCCATCCCCGCAGGAGGAGGCTCCCCAGGCCCCCTGGTTCTCCATCCCCGCAGGAGGAGGCTCCCCAGGCCCCATGGTTCCCCATCACCGCAGGAGGAGGCTCCCCAGGCCCCCTGGTTCCCCATCCCCGCAGGAGGAGGCTCCCCAGGCCCCCTGGTTCTCCATCCCCGCAGGAGGAGGCTCCCCAGGCCCCCATGTTCTCCATGCCCGCAGGAGGAGGCTCCCCAGGCCCCTTGGTTCTCCATCCCCGCAGGAGGAGGCTCCCCAGGCCCCTGGTTCTCCATCCCCGCAGGAGGAGGCTCCCCAGGCGCCCTGGTTCTCCATCCCCGCAGGAGGAGGCTCCCCAGGCCCCCTGGTTCTCCATGCCCGCAGGAGGAGGCTCCCCAGGCCCCCTGGTTCTCCATCCCCGCAGGAGGAGGCTCCCCAGGCCCCCTGGTTCCCCATCCCCGCAGGAGGAGGCTCCCCAGGCCCCCTGGTTCTCCATGCCCGCAGGAGGAGGCTCCCCAGGCCCCCTGGTTCTCCATCCCCGCAGGAGGAGGCTCCCCAGGCCCCCATGTTCTCCATGCCCGCAGGAGGAGGCTCCCCAGGCCCCTTGGTTCTCCATCCCCGCAGGAGGAGGCTCCCCAGGCCCCTGGTTCCCCATCCCCGCAGGAGGAGGCTCCCCAGGCCCCCTGGTTCTCCATGCCCGCAGGAGGAGGCTCCCCAGGCCCCCTGGTTCTCCATGCCCGCAGGAGGAGGCTCCCCAGGCCCCCTGGTTCTCCATCCCCGCAGGAGGAGGCTCCCCAGGCCCCTGGTTCTCCATGCCCGCAGGAGGAGGCTCCCCAGGCCCCCTGGTTCTCCATGACCGCAGGAGGAGGCTCCCCAGGCCCCCTGGTTCTCCATCCCCGCAGGAGGAGGCTCCCCAGGCCCCCTGGTTCCCCATCCCCGCAGGAGGAGGCTCCCCAGGCCCCCTGGTTCCCCATCCCCGCAGGAGGAGGCTCCCCAGGCGCCCTGGTTCTCCATCCCCGCAGGAGGAGGCTCCCCAGGCCCCCTGGTTCTCCATGCCCGCAGGAGGAGGCTCCCCAGGCCCCCTGGTTCTCCATCCCCGCAGGAGGAGGCTCCCCAGGCCCCCTGGTTCCCCATCCCCGCAGGAGGAGGCTCCCCAGGCCCCCTGGTTCTCCATCCCCGCAGGAGGAGGCTCCCCAGGCCCCCATGTTCTCCATGCCCGCAGGAGGAGGCTCCCCAGGCCCCTTGGTTCCCCATCCCCGCAGGAGGAGGCTCCCCAGGCCCCTGGTTCTCCATCCCCGCAGGAGGAGGCTCCCCAGGCGCCCTGGTTCTCCATCCCCGCAGGAGGAGGCTCCCCAGGCCCCCTGGTTCTCCATGCCCGCAGGAGGAGGCTCCCCAGGCCCCCTGGTTCTCCATCCCCGCAGGAGGAGGCTCCCCAGGCCCCCTGGTTCCCCATCCCCGCAGGAGGAGGCTCCCCAGGCCCCCTGGTTCTCCATGCCCGCAGGAGGAGGCTCCCCAGGCCCCCTGGTTCTCCATCCCCGCAGGAGGAGGCTCCCCAGGCCCCCATGTTCTCCATGCCCGCAGGAGGAGGCTCCCCAGGCCCCTTGGTTCTCCATCCCCGCAGGAGGAGGCTCCCCAGGCCCCTGGTTCCCCATCCCCGCAGGAGGAGGCTCCCCAGGCCCCCTGGTTCTCCATGCCCGCAGGAGGAGGCTCCCCAGGCCCCCTGGTTCTCCATGCCCGCAGGAGGAGGCTCCCCAGGCCCCCTGGTTCTCCATCCCCGCAGGAGGAGGCTCCCCAGGCCCCTGGTTCTCCATGCCCGCAGGAGGAGGCTCCCCAGGCCCCCTGGTTCTCCATGACCGCAGGAGGAGGCTCCCCAGGCCCCCTGGTTCTCCATCCCCGCAGGAGGAGGCTCCCCAGGCCCCCTGGTTCCCCATCCCCGCAGGAGGAGGCTCCCCAGGCCCCCTGGTTCCCCATCCCCGCAGGAGGAGGCTCCCCAGGCGCCCTGGTTCTCCATCCCCGCAGGAGGAGGCTCCCCAGGCCCCCTGGTTCTCCATGCCCGCAGGAGGAGGCTCCCCAGGCCCCCTGGTTCTCCATCCCCGCAGGAGGAGGCTCCCCAGGCCCCCTGGTTCCCCATCCCCGCAGGAGGAGGCTCCCCAGGCCCCCTGGTTCTCCATGCCCGCAGGAGGAGGCTCCCCAGGCCCCCTGGTTCTCCATCCCCGCAGGAGGAGGCTCCCCAGGCCCCCATGTTCTCCATGCCCGCAGGAGGAGGCTCCCCAGGCCCCTTGGTTCTCCATCCCCGCAGGAGGAGGCTCCCCAGGCCCCTGGTTCCCCATCCCCGCAGGAGGAGGCTCCCCAGGCCCCCTGGTTCTCCATGCCCGCAGGAGGAGGCTCCCCAGGCCCCCTGGTTCTCCATGCCCGCAGGAGGAGGCTCCCCAGGCCCCCTGGTTCTCCATCCCCGCAGGAGGAGGCTCCCCAGGCCCCTGGTTCTCCATGCCCGCAGGAGGAGGCTCCCCAGGCCCCCTGGTTCTCCATGACCGCAGGAGGAGGCTCCCCAGGCCCCCTGGTTCTCCATCCCCGCAGGAGGAGGCTCCCCAGGCCCCCTGGTTCCCCATCCCCGCAGGAGGAGGCTCCCCAGGCCCCCTGGTTCCCCATCCCCGCAGGAGGAGGCTCCCCAGGCGCCCTGGTTCTCCATCCCCGCAGGAGGAGGCTCCCCAGGCCCCCTGGTTCTCCATGCCCGCAGGAGGAGGCTCCCCAGGCCCCCTGGTTCTCCATCCCCGCAGGAGGAGGCTCCCCAGGCCCCCTGGTTCCCCATCCCCGCAGGAGGAGGCTCCCCAGGCCCCCTGGTTCTCCATGCCCGCAGGAGGAGGCTCCCCAGGCCCCCTGGTTCTCCATCCCCGCAGGAGGAGGCTCCCCAGGCCCCCATGTTCTCCATGCCCGCAGGAGGAGGCTCCCCAGGCCCCTTGGTTCTCCATCCCCGCAGGAGGAGGCTCCCCAGGCCCCTGGTTCCCCATCCCCGCAGGAGGAGGCTCCCCAGGCCCCCTGGTTCTCCATGCCCGCAGGAGGAGGCTCCCCAGGCCCCCTGGTTCTCCATGCCCGCAGGAGGAGGCTCCCCAGGCCCCTGGTTGGGAGAGGGGGAAAAAGAGCAAAGTGTTTAAAAATGCCCCAAAGTGTTGAAAATGTTCCCCAGGCCCCTGGTTCCCCATCCCCGCAGGAGGAGGCTCCCCAGGCCCCCTGGTTGGGAGAGGGGGAAAAAGAGCAAAGTGTTTAAAAATGCCCCAAAGTGTTGAAAATGTTCCCCAGGCCCCTGGTTCCCCATCCCCGCAGGAGGAGGCTCCCCAGGCCCCCTGGTTGGGAGAGGGGGAAAAAGAGCAAAGTGTTTAAAAATGCCCCAAAGTGTTGAAAATGTTCCCCAGGCCCCTGGTTCCCCATCCCCGCAGGAGGAGGCTCCCAAGGCCCCCTGGTTGGGAGAGGGGGAAAAAGAGCAAAGTGTTTAAAAATGCCCCAAAGTGTTGAAAATGTTCCCCAGGCCCCTGGTTCCCCATCCCCGCAGGAGGAGGCTCCCCAGGCCCCCTGGTTGGGAGAGGGGGAAAAAGAGCAAAGTGTTTAAAAATGCCCCAAAGTGTTGAAAATGTTCCCCAGGCCCCTGGTTCCCCATCCCCGCAGGAGGAGGCTCCCCAGGCCCCCTGGTTGGGAGAGGGGGAAAAAGAGCAAAGTGTTTAAAAATGCCCCAAAGTGTTGAAAATGTTCCCCAGGCCCCTGGTTCCCCATCCCCGCAGGAGGAGGCTCCCAAGGCCCCCTGGTTGGGAGAGGGGGAAAAAGAGCAAAGTGTTTAAAAATGCCCCAAAGTGTTGAAAATGTTCCCCAGGCCCCTGGTTCCCCATCCCCGCAGGAGGAGGCTCCCCAGGCCCCCTGGTTGGGAGAGGGGGAAAAAGAGCAAAGTGTTTAAAAATGCCCCAAAGTGTTGAAAATGTTCCCCAGGCCCCTGGTTCCCCATCCCCGCAGGAGGAGGCTCCCAAGGCCCCCTGGTTGGGA
The DNA here is from genome assembly GCF_982586985.1 of Callionymus lyra. Classification (NCBI taxonomy): domain Eukaryota; kingdom Metazoa; phylum Chordata; class Actinopteri; order Syngnathiformes; family Callionymidae; genus Callionymus; species Callionymus lyra. The sequence goes on from NW_028258600.1 coordinate 129,450, forward strand.
GAGGGGGAAAAAGAGCAAAGTGTTTAAAAATGCCCCAAAGTGTTGAAAATGTTCCCCAGGCCCCTGGTTCCCCATCCCCGCAGGAGGAGGCTCCCCAGGCCCCCTGGTTGGGAGAGGGGGAAAAAGAGCAAAGTGTTTAAAATGCCCCAAAGTGTTGAAAATGTTCCCCAGGCCCCTGGTTCCCCATCCCCGCAGGAGGAGGCTCCCCAGGCCCCCTGGTTGGGAGAGGGGGGAAAAAGACCAAAGTGTTTAAAAATGCCCCAAAGTGTTGAAAATGTTCCCCAGGCCCCTGGTTCCCCATCCCCGCAGGAGGAGGCTCCCCAGGCCCCCTGGTTGGGAGAGGGGGGAAAAGGAGCAAAGTGTTTAAAAATGCCCCAAAGTGTTGAAAATGTTCCCCAGGCCCCTGGTTCCCCATCCCCGCAGGAGGAGGCTCCCCAGGCCCCCTGGTTGGGAGAGGGGGGAAAAGGAGCAAAGTGTTTAAAAATGCCCCAAAGTGTTGAAAATGTTCCCCGGCCTCCTGGTACCCCATCCCCGCAGGAGGAGGCTCCCCA
>NW_028258600.1:140000-153417 GCF_982586985.1 Callionymus lyra
GCTCGTGACATCAAAAAGACCACTTTTTGAGGAGCAGTCACACTCGGAAAAAATTTCTTTCGTCAGGCAAAAGAACCAGAGTTCTCCGCGGCCATCCACTCCAACCTTGTCCGACTTTGAGGCACCAGGCTCGGCCACCCTCCGAGCCTTTTCCTTCCCTCTCCTGTTATGGTGCCTCCCTATTAACCTCTAGGTGGTTGCGCTCGTGACATCAAAAAGACCACTTTTTGCAGAGCAGTCACACTCGGAAAAAATTTCTTTCGTCAGGCAAAAGAACCAGAGTTCTCCGCGGCCATCCACTCCAACCTTGTCCGATTTTGAGGCACCAGGCTCGGCCACCCTCCGAGCCTTTTCACTCCCTCTCCTGTTATGGTGCCTCCCTATTAACCTCTAGGTGGTTGCGCTCGTGACATCAAAAAGACCACTTTTTGAGGAGCAGTCACACTCGGAAAAAATTTCTTTCGTCAGGCAAAAGAACCAGAGTTCTCCGCGGCCATCCACTCCAACCTTGTCCGACTTTGAGGCACCAGGCTCGGCCACCCTCCGAGCCTTTTCACTCCCTCTCCTGTTATGGTGCCTCCCTATTAACCTCTAGGTGGTTGCGCTCGTGACATCAAAAAGACCACTTTTTGCAGAGCAGTCACACTCGGAAAAAATTTCTTTCGTCAGGCAAAAGAACCAGAGTTTTCAGCGGTCATCCACTCCAACCTTGTCCGATTTTGAGGCACCAGGCTCGGCCACCCTCCGAGCCTTTTCACTCCCTCTCCTGTTATGGTGCCTCCCTATTAACCTCTAGGTGGTTGCGCTCGTGACATCAAAAAGACCACTTTTTGCAGAGCAGTCACACTCGGAAAAAATTTCTTTCGTCAGGCAAAAGAACCAGAGTTCTCAGCGGTCATCCACTCCAACCTTGTCCGACTTTGAGGCACCAGGCTCGGCCACCCTCCGAGCCTTTTCACTCCCTCTCCTGTTATGGTGCCTCCCTATTAACCTCTAGGTGGTTGCGCTCGTGACATCAAAAAGACCACTTTTTGCAGAGCAGTCACACTCGGAAAAAATTTCTTTCGTCTGGCAAAAGAACCAGAGTTTTCAGCGGTCATCCACTCCAACCTTGTCCGATTTTGAGGCACCAGGCTCGGCCACCGTCCGAGCCTTTTCACTCCCTCTCCTGTTATGGTGCCTCCCTATTAACCTCTAGGTGGTTGCGCTCGTGACATCAAAAAGACCACTTTTTGCAGAGCAGTCACACTCGGAAAAAATTTCTTTCGTCTGGCAAAAGAACCAGAGTTTTCAGCGGTCATCCACTCCAACCTTGTCCGATTTTGAGGCACCAGGCTCGGCCACCCTCCGAGCCTTTTCACTCCCTCTCCTGTTATGGTGCCTCCCTATTAACCTCTAGGTGGTTGCGCTCGTGACATCAAAAAGACCACTTTTTGCAGAGCAGTCACACTCGGGAAAAATTTCTTTCGTCTGGCAAAAGAACCAGAGTTTTCAGCGGTCATCCACTCCAACCTTGTCCGATTTTGAGGCACCAGGCTCGGCCACCCTCCGAGCCTTTTCACTCCCTCTCCTGTTATGGTGCCTCCCTATTAACCTCTAGGTGGTTGCGCTCGTGACATCAAAAATACCACTTTTTGCAGAGCAGTCACACTCGGAAAAATTTCTTTCGTCTGGCAAAAGAACCAGAGTTTTCAGCGGTCATCCACTCCAACCTTGTCCGATTTTGAGGCACCAGGCTCGGCCACCCTCCGAGCCTTTTCACTCCCTCTCCTGTTATGGTGCCTCCCTATTAACCTCTAGGTGGTTGCGCTCGTGACATCAAAAAGACCACTTTTTGCAGAGCAGTCACACTCGGGAAAAATTTCTTTCGTCTGGCAAAAGAACCAGAGTTTTCAGCGGTCATCCACTCCAACCTTGTCCGATTTTGAGGCACCAGGCTCGGCCACCGTCCGAGCCTTTTCACTCCCTCTCCTGTTATGGTGCCTCCCTATTAACCTCTAGTGGTTGCGCTCGTGACATCTCAAAAAGACCACTTTTTTCAGAGCAGTCACACTCGGGAAAAATTTCTTTCGTCTGGCAAAAGAACCAGAGTTATCAGCGGTCATCCACTCCAACCTTGTCCGACGTTGAGGCACCGATGTCGGCCAAGTTCTGAGCGTTCCACCGCCGAATGCCACTGGTCCTCAACACAGCGGACTTCCAATCCAACCTTGTCCGACTTTGAGGCACCGAAGTCGGCCTCAGCCCGAGCCTTCCCCCGCCGACCTCACTGGAGCCCGCCATCCAGGGACCGGCGGAGGTCGCCCGCATGACCGCGGCAAAGTGTCTCAAAGTCGGGCACGACCGCTCGAGTCACCCGCCAACCCGGTCCGGGGCACCTCCAGGGACCGGCGGAGGTCGCCCGCATGACCGCGGCAAAGTGTCTCAAAGTCGGGCATGACCGCTCGAGTCACCCGCCAACCCGGTCCGGGGCACCTCCAGGGACCGGCGGAGGACGCCCGCATGACCGCGACAAAGTGTCTCAAAGTCGGGCACGACCGCTCGAGTCACCCGCCAACCCGGTCCGGGGCACCTCCAGGGACCGGCGGAGGACGCCCGCATGACCGCGACAAAGTGTCTCAAAGTCGGGCACGACCGCTCGAGTCACCCGCCAACCCGGTCCGGGGCACCTCCAGGGACCGGCGGAGGACGCCCGCATGACCGCGACAAAGTGTCTCAAAGTCGGGCACGACCGCTCGAGTCACCCGCCAACCCGGTCCGGGGCACCTCCAGGGACCGGCGGAGGACGCCCGCATGACCGCGACAAAGTGTCTCAAAGTCGGGCAGGACCGCTCGAGTCACCCGCCAACCCGGTCCGGGGCACCTCCAGGGACCGGCGGAGGACGCCCGCATGACCGCGACAAAGTGTCTCAAAGTCGGGCACGACCGCTCGAGTCACCCGCCAACCCGGTCCGGGGCACCTCCAGGGACCGGCGGAGGACGCCCGCATGACCGCGACAAAGTGTCTCAAAGTCGGTCATGACCGTTCGAGTCACCCGCCAACCCGGTCCGGGGCACCTCCAGGGACCGGCGGAGGAGGCCCGCATGACCGCGACAAAGTGTCTCAAAGTCGGGCACAACCGCTCGAGTCACCCGCCAACCCGGTCCGGGGCACCTCCAGGGACCGGCGGAGGACGCCCGCATGACCGCGACAAAGTGTCTCAAAGTCGGGCACGACCGCTCGAGTCACCCGCCAACCCGGTCCGGGGCACCTCCAGGGACCGGCGGAGGACGCCCGCATGACCGCGACAAAGTGTCTCAAAGTCGGGCATGACCGCTCGAGTCACCCGCCAACCCGGTCCGGGGCACCTCCAGGGACCGGCGGAGGACGCCCGCATGACCGCGACAAAGTGTCTCAAAGTCGGGCATGACTGCTCGAGTCACCCGCCAACCCGGTCCGGGGCACCTCCAGGGACCGGCGGAGGACGCCCGCATGACCGCGACAAAGTGTCTCAAAGTCGGGCACGACCGCTCGAGTCACCCGCCAACCCGGTCCGGGGCACCTCCAGGGACCGGCGGAGGACGCCCGCATGACCGCGACAAAGTGTCTCAAAGTCGGGCACGACCGCTCGAGTCACCCGCCAACCCGGTCCGGGGCACCTCCAGGGACCGGCGGAGGTCGCCCGCATGACCGCGACAAAGTGTCTCAAAGTCGGGCATGACCGCTCGAGTCACCCGCCAACCCGGTCCGGGGCACCTCCGGGGACCGGCGGAGGACGCCCGCATGACCGCGACAAAGGGTCTCAAAGTCGGGCAGGACCGCTCGAGTCACCCGCCAACCCGGTCCGGGGCACCTCCGGGGAGCAGTGGAGGTCGCTCGCATGACCGCGACAAAGTGTCTCAAAGTCGGGCATGACCGCTCGAGTCGCCCGCCATCCCGGTCCGGAGCTCAACACTTTGTCGTTTTTTCCACTCCCTCCCCATTAACCTCTAGGTGGTTGCGCTCGTGACATCAAAAAGACCACTTTTTGCAGAGCAGTCACACTCGGAAAAAATTCGTTTCGTCTGGCAAAAGAACCAGAGTTCTCAGCGGGCTTCCAGTCCAACCTTGTCCGATTTTGAGGCACCAGGCTCGGCCACAGTCCGAGCCCATTCACTCCCTCCCCTGTTGTACTCGCTCCCTATTAACCTCTAGGTGGTTGCGCTCGTGACATCAAAAAGACCACTTTTTGAGGAGCAGTCACACTTAGGAAAAATCCGTTTGCGCTCACACCATCCCTCCCCATTAACCTCTAGGTGGTTGCGCTCGTGACATCAAAAAGACCACTTTTTGAGGAGCAGTCACACTTAGGAAAAATCCGTTTGCGCTCACACCATCCCTCCCCATTAACCTCTAGGTGGTTGCGCTCGTGACATCAAAAAGACCACTTTTTGAGGAGCAGTCAGACACCGAGGTTTTCTGGATTTATGTCCGTTTTCCTGGTTCTCTGACTCGGGCACCTTGTGACCGACATCCCCCCCTTCCCTGGTTCTATTTTGCCGATACTTTGGTGAGTTTTCTACCCGCAAACCAAGCCCCCCAAGCCCGCCGCCTGGTGGGGGAGCATGCCGCCTGGCCCGGTTCTATTTTAGGTCACTTTGGTGAGTTTTCTACCCGCAAACCAAGCCCCCCAAGCCCGCCGCCTGGTGGGGGAAGAGGCCCCCTGGTCCCGGTTCTATTTTAGGACACTTTGGTGAGTTTTCTACCCGCAAACCAAGCCCCCCAAGCCCGCCGCCTGGTGGGGGAAGATGCCCCCTGGTCCCGGTTCTATTTTAGGACACTTTGGTGAGTTTTCTACCCGCAAACCAAGCCCCCCAAGCCCGCCGCCTGGTGGGGGAAGATGCCCCCTGGTCCCGGTTCTATTTTAGGACACTTTGGTGAGTTTTCTACCCGCAAACCAAGCCCCCCAAGCCCGCCGCCTGGTGGGGGAACATGCCCCCTGGTCCCGGTTCTATTTTAGGACACTTTGGTGAGTTTTCTACCCGCAAACCAAGCCCCCCAAGCCCGCCGCCTGGTGGGGGAACATGCCGCCTAGCCCGGTTCTATTTTAGGTCACTTTGGTGAGTTTTCTACCCGCAAACCAAGCCCCCCAAGCCCGCCGCCTGGTGGGGGAAGAGGCCCCCTGGTCCCGGTTCTATTTTAGGACACTTTGGTGAGTTTTCTACCCGCAAACCAAGCCCCCCAAGCCCGCCGCCTGGTGGGGGAACATGCCCCCTGGTCCTGGTTCTATTTTAGGACACTTTGGTGAGTTTTCTACCCGCAAACCAAGCCCCCCAAGCCCGCCGCCTGGTGGGGGAGCATGCCCCCTGGTCCCGGTTCTATTTTAGGACACTTTGGTGAGTTTTCTACCCGGAAACCAAGCCCCCCAAGCCCGCCACCTGGTGGGGGAAGAGGCCCCCTGGTCCCGGTTCTATTTTAGGACACTTTGGTGAGTTTTCTACCCACACTGCAGGTCCCCAAATGCCGCCATCTGGTGGGGGAACATGCCGCCTGCACCGGTTCTATTTTAAGTCACTTTGGTGAGTTTTCTGCCCACACTACGGGTCCCCAAATGCCGCCATCTGGTGGGGGAACATGCCGCCTGCACCGGTTCTATTTTAAGTCACTTTGGTGCGTTTTCTGCCCACACTACGGCTCCCCAAATGCCGCCATCTGGTGGGGGAACATGCCGCCTGCACCGGTTCTATTTTAAGTCACTTTGGTGAGTTTTCTGCCCACACTACGGGTCCCCAAATGCCGCCATCTGGTGGGGGAACATGCCGCCTGCACCGGTTCTATTTTAAGTCACTTTGGTGAGTTTTCTGCCCACACTACGGCTCCCCAAATGCCGCCATCTGGTGGGGGAACATGCCGCCTGCACCGGTTCTATTTTAAGTCACTTTGGTGAGTTTTCTGCCCACACTACGGCTCCCCAAATGCCGCCATCTGGTGGGGGAACATGCCGCCTGCACCGGTTCTATTTTAAGTCACTTTGGTGAGTTTTCTACCCACACTACGGGTCCCCAAATGCCGCCATCTGGTGGGGGAACATGCCGCCTGCACCGGTTCTATTTTAAGTCACTTTGGTGAGTTTTCTACCCACACTACGGGTCCCCAAATGCCGCCATCTGGTGGGGGAACATGCCGCCTGCACCGGTTCTATTTTAAGTCACTTTGGTGAGTTTTCTGCCCACACTACGGGTCCCCAAATGCCGCCATCTGGTGGGGGAACATGCCGCCTGCACCGGTTCTATTTTAAGTCACTTTGGTGAGTTTTCTGCCCACACTACGGGTCCCCAAATGCCGCCACCTGGTGGGGGAACTGCCGCCTAGTCCCGGTTCTATTTTAGGTCACTTTTCTCACTTTCTGACCCACAAATAATGCCCCAAATGCCGCCGCCTGGTGGGGGGAACTGCCGCCTAGTCCCGGTTCTATTTTAGGTCACTTTTCTCACTTTCTGACCCACAAATAATGCCCCAAATGCCGCCGCCTGGTGGGGGGAACTGCCGCCTAGTCCCGGTTCTATTTTAGGTCACTTTTCTCACTTTCTGACCCACAAATAATGCCCCAAATGCCGCCGCCTGGTGGGGGGAACTGCCGCCTAGTCCCGGTTCTATTTTAGGTCACTTTTCTCACTTTCTGACCCACAAATAATGCCCCAAATGCCGCCGCCTGGTGGGGGGAACTGCCGCCTAGTCCCGGTTCTATTTTAGGTCACTTTTCTCACTTTCTGACCCACAAATAATGCCCCAAATGCCGCCGCCTGGTGGGGGGAACTGCCGCCTAGTCCCGGTTCTATTTTAGGTCACTTTTCTCACTTTCTGACCCACAAATAATGCCCCAAATGCCGCCGCCTGGTGGGGGGAACTGCCGCCTAGTCCCGGTTCTATTTTAGGTCACTTTTCTCACTTTCTGACCCACAAATAATGCCCCAAATGCCGCCGCCTGGTGGGGGGAACTGCCGCCTAGTCCCGGTTCTATTTTAGGTCACTTTTCTCACTTTCTGACCCACAAATAATGCCCCAAATGCCGCCGCCTGGTGGGGGGAACTGCCGCCTAGTCCCGGTTCTATTTTAGGTCACTTTTCTCACTTTCTGACCCACAAATAATGCCCCAAATGCCGCCGCCTGGTGGGGGGAACTGCCGCCTAGTCCCGGTTCTATTTTAGGTCACTTTTCTCACTTTCTGACCCACAAATAATGCCCCAAATGCCGCCGCCTGGTGGGGGGAACTGCCGCCTAGTCCCGGTTCTATTTTAGGTCACTTTTCTCACTTTCTGACCCACAAATAATGCCCCAAATGCCGCCGCCTGGTGGGGGGAACTGCCGCCTAGTCCCGGTTCTATTTTAGGTCACTTTTCTCACTTTCTTACCCACAAATAATGCCCCAAATGCCGCCGCCTGGTGGGGGGAACTGCCGCCTAGTCCCGGTTCTATTTTAGGTCACTTTTCTCACTTTTCTACCCACAAATAATGGCAAAAAAAAATGCTTACAGCACCCAGTATTCCCAGGCGGTCTCCCATCCAAGTACTAACTGGGCCCGACCCTGCTTGGCTTCCGAGATCAGACGAGATCGGGCTCATTCAGGGTGGTGTGGCCGTAAGCGAGGGAAGCGCTTGTGAAATGCCCCAAAGTGTTGAAAATGTTCCCCAGGCCCCTGGTTCCCCATCCCCGCAGGAGGAGGCTCCCCAGGCCCCCTGGTTCCCCATCCCCGCAGGAGGAGGCTCCCCAGGCCCCCTGGTGCAGGAGGAGGCTCCCCAGGCCCCTGGTTCCCCATCCCCGCAGGAGGAGGCTCCCCAGGCCCCCTGGTTCCCCATCCCCGCAGGAGGAGGCTCCCCAGGCCCCATGGTTCCCCATCACCGCAGGAGGAGGCTCCCCAGGCCCCCTGGTTCCCCATCCCCGCAGGAGGAGGCTCCCCAGGCCCCCTGGTGCAGGAGGAGGCTCCCCAGGCCCCCTGGTTCCCCATCCCCGCAGGAGGAGGCTCCCCAGGCCCCCTGGTTCTCCATGCCCGCAGGAGGAGGCTCCCCAGGCCCCTGGTTCCCCATCCCCGCAGGAGGAGGCTCCCCAGGCCCCCTGGTTCTCCATGCCCGCAGGAGGAGGCTCCCCAGGCCCCCTGGTTCTCCATCCCCGCAGGAGGAGGCTCCCCAGGCCCCCTGGTTCTCCATCCCCGCAGGAGGAGGCTCCCCAGGCCCCCATGTTCTCCATGCCCGCAGGAGGAGGCTCCCCAGGCCCCTTGGTTCTCCATCCCCGCAGGAGTAGGCTCCCCAGGCGCCCTGGTTCTCCATCCCCGCAGGAGGAGGCTCCCCAGGCCCCCTGGTTCTCCATCCCCGCAGGAGGAGGCTCCCCAGGCCCCATGGTTCCCCATCACCGCAGGAGGAGGCTCCCCAGGCCCCCTGGTTCCCCATCCCCGCAGGAGGAGGCTCCCCAGGCCCCCTGGTTCTCCATCCCCGCAGGAGGAGGCTCCCCAGGCCCCCATGTTCTCCATGCCCGCAGGAGGAGGCTCCCCAGGCCCCTTGGTTCTCCATCCCCGCAGGAGGAGGCTCCCCAGGCCCCTGGTTCTCCATCCCCGCAGGAGGAGGCTCCCCAGGCGCCCTGGTTCTCCATCCCCGCAGGAGGAGGCTCCCCAGGCCCCCTGGTTCTCCATGCCCGCAGGAGGAGGCTCCCCAGGCCCCCTGGTTCTCCATCCCCGCAGGAGGAGGCTCCCCAGGCCCCCTGGTTCCCCATCCCCGCAGGAGGAGGCTCCCCAGGCCCCCTGGTTCTCCATGCCCGCAGGAGGAGGCTCCCCAGGCCCCCTGGTTCTCCATCCCCGCAGGAGGAGGCTCCCCAGGCCCCCATGTTCTCCATGCCCGCAGGAGGAGGCTCCCCAGGCCCCTTGGTTCTCCATCCCCGCAGGAGGAGGCTCCCCAGGCCCCTGGTTCCCCATCCCCGCAGGAGGAGGCTCCCCAGGCCCCCTGGTTCTCCATGCCCGCAGGAGGAGGCTCCCCAGGCCCCCTGGTTCTCCATGCCCGCAGGAGGAGGCTCCCCAGGCCCCCTGGTTCTCCATCCCCGCAGGAGGAGGCTCCCCAGGCCCCTGGTTCTCCATGCCCGCAGGAGGAGGCTCCCCAGGCCCCCTGGTTCTCCATGACCGCAGGAGGAGGCTCCCCAGGCCCCCTGGTTCTCCATCCCCGCAGGAGGAGGCTCCCCAGGCCCCCTGGTTCCCCATCCCCGCAGGAGGAGGCTCCCCAGGCCCCCTGGTTCCCCATCCCCGCAGGAGGAGGCTCCCCAGGCGCCCTGGTTCTCCATCCCCGCAGGAGGAGGCTCCCCAGGCCCCCTGGTTCTCCATGCCCGCAGGAGGAGGCTCCCCAGGCCCCCTGGTTCTCCATCCCCGCAGGAGGAGGCTCCCCAGGCCCCCTGGTTCCCCATCCCCGCAGGAGGAGGCTCCCCAGGCCCCCTGGTTCTCCATCCCCGCAGGAGGAGGCTCCCCAGGCCCCCATGTTCTCCATGCCCGCAGGAGGAGGCTCCCCAGGCCCCTTGGTTCCCCATCCCCGCAGGAGGAGGCTCCCCAGGCCCCTGGTTCTCCATCCCCGCAGGAGGAGGCTCCCCAGGCGCCCTGGTTCTCCATCCCCGCAGGAGGAGGCTCCCCAGGCCCCCTGGTTCTCCATGCCCGCAGGAGGAGGCTCCCCAGGCCCCCTGGTTCTCCATCCCCGCAGGAGGAGGCTCCCCAGGCCCCCTGGTTCCCCATCCCCGCAGGAGGAGGCTCCCCAGGCCCCCTGGTTCTCCATGCCCGCAGGAGGAGGCTCCCCAGGCCCCCTGGTTCTCCATCCCCGCAGGAGGAGGCTCCCCAGGCCCCCATGTTCTCCATGCCCGCAGGAGGAGGCTCCCCAGGCCCCTTGGTTCTCCATCCCCGCAGGAGGAGGCTCCCCAGGCCCCTGGTTCCCCATCCCCGCAGGAGGAGGCTCCCCAGGCCCCCTGGTTCTCCATGCCCGCAGGAGGAGGCTCCCCAGGCCCCCTGGTTCTCCATGCCCGCAGGAGGAGGCTCCCCAGGCCCCCTGGTTCTCCATCCCCGCAGGAGGAGGCTCCCCAGGCCCCTGGTTCTCCATGCCCGCAGGAGGAGGCTCCCCAGGCCCCCTGGTTCTCCATGACCGCAGGAGGAGGCTCCCCAGGCCCCCTGGTTCTCCATCCCCGCAGGAGGAGGCTCCCCAGGCCCCCTGGTTCCCCATCCCCGCAGGAGGAGGCTCCCCAGGCCCCCTGGTTCCCCATCCCCGCAGGAGGAGGCTCCCCAGGCGCCCTGGTTCTCCATCCCCGCAGGAGGAGGCTCCCCAGGCCCCCTGGTTCTCCATGCCCGCAGGAGGAGGCTCCCCAGGCCCCCTGGTTCTCCATCCCCGCAGGAGGAGGCTCCCCAGGCCCCCTGGTTCCCCATCCCCGCAGGAGGAGGCTCCCCAGGCCCCCTGGTTCTCCATGCCCGCAGGAGGAGGCTCCCCAGGCCCCCTGGTTCTCCATCCCCGCAGGAGGAGGCTCCCCAGGCCCCCATGTTCTCCATGCCCGCAGGAGGAGGCTCCCCAGGCCCCTTGGTTCTCCATCCCCGCAGGAGGAGGCTCCCCAGGCCCCTGGTTCCCCATCCCCGCAGGAGGAGGCTCCCCAGGCCCCCTGGTTCTCCATGCCCGCAGGAGGAGGCTCCCCAGGCCCCCTGGTTCTCCATGCCCGCAGGAGGAGGCTCCCCAGGCCCCCTGGTTCTCCATCCCCGCAGGAGGAGGCTCCCCAGGCCCCTGGTTCTCCATGCCCGCAGGAGGAGGCTCCCCAGGCCCCCTGGTTCTCCATGACCGCAGGAGGAGGCTCCCCAGGCCCCCTGGTTCTCCATCCCCGCAGGAGGAGGCTCCCCAGGCCCCCTGGTTCCCCATCCCCGCAGGAGGAGGCTCCCCAGGCCCCCTGGTTCCCCATCCCCGCAGGAGGAGGCTCCCCAGGCGCCCTGGTTCTCCATCCCCGCAGGAGGAGGCTCCCCAGGCCCCCTGGTTCTCCATGCCCGCAGGAGGAGGCTCCCCAGGCCCCCTGGTTCTCCATCCCCGCAGGAGGAGGCTCCCCAGGCCCCCTGGTTCCCCATCCCCGCAGGAGGAGGCTCCCCAGGCCCCCTGGTTCTCCATGCCCGCAGGAGGAGGCTCCCCAGGCCCCCTGGTTCTCCATCCCCGCAGGAGGAGGCTCCCCAGGCCCCCATGTTCTCCATGCCCGCAGGAGGAGGCTCCCCAGGCCCCTTGGTTCTCCATCCCCGCAGGAGGAGGCTCCCCAGGCCCCTGGTTCCCCATCCCCGCAGGAGGAGGCTCCCCAGGCCCCCTGGTTCTCCATGCCCGCAGGAGGAGGCTCCCCAGGCCCCCTGGTTCTCCATGCCCGCAGGAGGAGGCTCCCCAGGCCCCTGGTTGGGAGAGGGGGAAAAAGAGCAAAGTGTTTAAAAATGCCCCAAAGTGTTGAAAATGTTCCCCAGGCCCCTGGTTCCCCATCCCCGCAGGAGGAGGCTCCCCAGGCCCCCTGGTTGGGAGAGGGGGAAAAAGAGCAAAGTGTTTAAAAATGCCCCAAAGTGTTGAAAATGTTCCCCAGGCCCCTGGTTCCCCATCCCCGCAGGAGGAGGCTCCCCAGGCCCCCTGGTTGGGAGAGGGGGAAAAAGAGCAAAGTGTTTAAAAATGCCCCAAAGTGTTGAAAATGTTCCCCAGGCCCCTGGTTCCCCATCCCCGCAGGAGGAGGCTCCCAAGGCCCCCTGGTTGGGAGAGGGGGAAAAAGAGCAAAGTGTTTAAAAATGCCCCAAAGTGTTGAAAATGTTCCCCAGGCCCCTGGTTCCCCATCCCCGCAGGAGGAGGCTCCCCAGGCCCCCTGGTTGGGAGAGGGGGAAAAAGAGCAAAGTGTTTAAAAATGCCCCAAAGTGTTGAAAATGTTCCCCAGGCCCCTGGTTCCCCATCCCCGCAGGAGGAGGCTCCCCAGGCCCCCTGGTTGGGAGAGGGGGAAAAAGAGCAAAGTGTTTAAAAATGCCCCAAAGTGTTGAAAATGTTCCCCAGGCCCCTGGTTCCCCATCCCCGCAGGAGGAGGCTCCCAAGGCCCCCTGGTTGGGAGAGGGGGAAAAAGAGCAAAGTGTTTAAAAATGCCCCAAAGTGTTGAAAATGTTCCCCAGGCCCCTGGTTCCCCATCCCCGCAGGAGGAGGCTCCCCAGGCCCCCTGGTTGGGAGAGGGGGAAAAAGAGCAAAGTGTTTAAAAATGCCCCAAAGTGTTGAAAATGTTCCCCAGGCCCCTGGTTCCCCATCCCCGCAGGAGGAGGCTCCCAAGGCCCCCTGGTTGGGAGAGGGGGAAAAAGAGCAAAGTGTTTAAAAATGCCCCAAAGTGTTGAAAATGTTCCCCAGGCCCCTGGTTCCCCATCCCCGCAGGAGGAGGCTCCCCAGGCCCCCTGGTTGGGAGAGGGGGAAAAAGAGCAAAGTGTTTAAAATGCCCCAAAGTGTTGAAAATGTTCCCCAGGCCCCTGGTTCCCCATCCCCGCAGGAGGAGGCTCCCCAGGCCCCCTGGTTGGGAGAGGGGGGAAAAAGACCAAAGTGTTTAAAAATGCCCCAAAGTGTTGAAAATGTTCCCCAGGCCCCTGGTTCCCCATCCCCGCAGGAGGAGGCTCCCCAGGCCCCCTGGTTGGGAGAGGGGGGAAAAGGAGCAAAGTGTTTAAAAATGCCCCAAAGTGTTGAAAATGTTCCCCAGGCCCCTGGTTCCCCATCCCCGCAGGAGGAGGCTCCCCAGGCCCCCTGGTTGGGAGAGGGGGGAAAAGGAGCAAAGTGTTTAAAAATGCCCCAAAGTGTTGAAAATGTTCCCCGGCCTCCTGGTACCCCATCCCCGCAGGAGGAGGCTCCCCAGGCCCCCTGGTTGGGAGAGGGGGAAAAAGAGCAAAGTGTTTAAAAATGCCCCAAAGTGTTGAAAATGTTCCCCGGCCTCCTGGTACCCCATCCCCGCATGAGGATGTCACCCAGGCCCCTGGTTCTCCATCCCCGCAGGAGGAGGGATTGTGGGTGGGAGAGGGAAAAAAAAGAGCAAAGTGTTTAAAAATGCCCCAAAGTGTTGAAAATGTTCCCCAGCCTCCTGGTACCCCATCCCCGCATGAGGATGTCACCCAGGCCCCTGGTTCTCCATCCCCGCAGGAGGAGGGATTGTGGGTGGGAGAGGGAAAAAAAGAGCAAAGTGTTTGAAAATGCCCCAAAGTGTTGAAAATGTTCCCCGGCCTCCTGGTACCCCATCCCCGCCTGAGGATGTCACCCAGGCCCCTGGTTCTCCATCCCCGCAGCAGGAGGGATTGTGGGTGGGAGAGGGAAAAAAAGGCTAAAGTGTTTAAAAAGAATAGCCCAAAGTGTTGAAAATGTTCCCCGGCCTCCTGGTACCCCATCCCCGCAGCACACCACACCACACAACCCCCCATGCCTCCTGGTCCC
>NW_028258601.1:0-117500 GCF_982586985.1 Callionymus lyra
TATCTCTTCAAAACTCCAACATTTTTTTTTTTTTACCTCTTCAAAACTCCACAAATTTTTTTATATTTTTTTTACCTCTTCAAAACTCCACAATTTTTTTTTTTTTTTTTTTACCTCTTCAAAACTCCAACATTTTTTTTTTTTTTTACCTCTTCAAAACTCCAACATTGATTTTTTGTTCCTTTTTTTACCTCTTCAAAACTGAATTTTTTTTAATTTTTTTTTTATCTCTTCAAAACTCCAACATTGATTTTTTGTTCCTTTTTTACCTCTTCAAAACTCCAAATTTTTTTTTTTTTTTTTTTTACCTCTTCAAAACTCAATTTTTTTTTTACCTCTTCAAAACTCCAACATTTTTTTTTTTTTACCTCTTCAAATCTCTACAATTTTTTTTTTTTTTTTTTTTTACCTCTTCAAAACTCCAACATTTTTTTTTTTTTTACCTCTTCAAAACTCCAACATTGATTTTTTGTTCCTTTTTTTACCTCTTCAAAACTCAATTTTTTTTTATTTTTTTTTTACCTCTTCAAAACTCCAACATTTTTTTTTTTTACCTCTTCAAAACTCAATTTTTTTTATTTTTTTTTTATCTCTTCAAAACTCCAACATTTTTTTTTTTTTTACCTCTTCAAAACTCCACAAATTTTTTTATATTTTTTTTACCTCTTCAAAACTCCACAATTTTTTTTTTTTTTTTTTTACCTCTTCAAAACTCCAACATTTTTTTTTTTTTTTACCTCTTCAAAACTCCAACATTGATTTTTTGTTCCTTTTTTTACCTCTTCAAAACTCCAACTTTTTTTTTTTTTTTACCTCTTCAAAATTCAATTTTTTTTTTTTTTTTTTTACCTCTTCAAAACTCCAACATTGATTTTTTGTTCCTTTTTTTACCTCTTCAAAACTCCACAATTTTTTTTTTTTTTTTTTACCTCTTCAAAACTCAATTTTTTTTTTTTACCTCTTCAAAACTCCAACTTTTTTTTTTTTACCTCTTCAAAACTCCAACATTGATTTTTTGTTCCTTTTTTTACCTCTTCAAAACTCCACAATTTTTTTTTATTTTTTTTTTACCTCTTCAAAACTCCAACTTTTTATTTTTTTTTACCTCTTCAAAACTCTAAATTTTTTTTTTTTTTTTTTTTTTTACCTCTTCAAAACTCCAACATTTTTATTTTTTTTTACCTCTTCAAAACTCTACAATTTTTTTTTTTTTTTTTACCTCTTCAAAACTCCAACATTTTTTTTTTTTTTACCTCTTCAAAACTCCAACATTGATTTTTTGTTCCTTTTTTTACCTCTTCAAAACTCCAACTTTTTTTTTTTTTTTACCTCTTCAAAACTCAATTTTTTTTTTTTTTTTTTTTTACCTCTTCAAAACTCCAACATTGATTTTTTGTTCCTTTTTTTACCTCTTCAAAACTCCAACTTTTTTTTTTTTTTTACCTCTTCAAAACTCCACATTTTTTTTATTTATTTTTTTTACCTCTTCAATACTCCAAATTGTTTTTTTTTTTACCTCTTCAAAACTCCACAATTTTTTTTATATATTTTTTTTACCTCTTCAAAACTCCAACTTTTTTTTTTTTTTTTTTTTACCTCTTCAAAACTCCACAATTTTTTTTATTTATTTTTTTTACCTCTTCAATACTCCAAATTTTTTTTTTTTTTACCTCTTCAAAACTCCACAATTTTTTTTTTTTTTTTTTTTACCTCTTCAAAACTCCAACATTTTTTTTTTTTTTTACCTCTTCAAAACTCCAACATTGATTTTTTGTTCCTTTTTTTACCTCTTCAAAACTGAATTTTTTTTTATTTTTTTTTTATCTCTTCAAAACTCCAACATTGATTTTTTGTTCCTTTTTTTACCTCTTCAAAACTCCAAATTTTTTTTTTTTTTTTTTTTTACCTCTTCAAAACTCAATTTTTTTTTTTTTTTTTTTTTACCTCTTCAAAACTCCAACATTTTTTTTTTTTTTACCTCTTCAAATCTCTACAATTTTTTTTTTTTTTTTTTTTACCTCTTCAAAACTCCAACATTTTTTTTTTTTTTTACCTCTTCAAAACTCCAACATTGATTTTTTGTTCCTTTTTTTACCTCTTCAAAACTCCACATTTTTTTTTATTATTTTTTTTTACCTCTTCAAAACTCTACAATTTTTTTTTTTTTTTTTTACCTCTTCAAAACTCCATCATTTTTTTTTTTTTTACCTCTTCAAAACTCCAACATTGATTTTTTGTTCCTTTTTTTACCTCTTCAAAACTCCAACTTTTTTTTTTTTTTTACCTCTTCAAAACTCCAACATTGATTTTTTGTTCCTTTTTTTACCTCTTCAAAACTCAATTTTTTTTTAATTTTTTTTTTACCTCTTCAAAACTCCAACATTGATTTTTTGTTCCCTTTTTTACCTCTTCAAAACTCCAAATATTTTTTTTTTTTTTTTTTTACCTCTTCAAAACTCAATTTTTTTTTTTTTTTTACCTCTTCAAAACTCCAACTTTTTTTTTTTTTTACCTCTTCAAAACTCCACAATTTTTTTTTTTTTTTTTTTACCTCTTCAAAACTCCAACTTTTTTTTTTTTTACCTCTTCAAAACTCCAACTTTTTTTTTTTTTTTACCTCTTCAAAACTCAGACTTTTTTTTTTTTTTACCTCTTCAAAACTCCAACTTTTTTTTTTTTTTTTTTTACCTCTTCAAAACTCCAACATTGATTTTTTGTTCCTTTTTTTACCTCTTCAAAACTCCAACTTTTTTTTTTTTACCTCTTCAAAACTCAATTTTTTTTTTTTTTTTTTTTACCTCTTCAAAACTCCAACATTGATTTTTTGTTCCTTTCTTTACCTCTTCAAAACTCCAAATTTTATTTTATTTTTTTTTACCTCTTCAAAACTCCAAATTTTTTTATTTTTTTTTTACCTCTTCAAAACTCCAACATTGATTTTTTGTTCCTTTTTTTACCTCTTCAAAACTCAATTTTTTTTTTTTTTTACCTCTTCAAAACTCCAACTTTTTTTTTTTTTTACCTCTTCAAAACTCCACAATTTTTTTTTTTTTTTTTTTTACCTCTTCAAAACTCCAACTTTTTTTTTTTTTTACCTCTTCAAAACTCCAACTTTTTTTTTTTTTTTACCTCTTCAAAACTCCAACTTTTTTTTTTTTTTACCTCTTCAAAACTCCAATTTTTTTTTTTTTTTTTTTAACCTCTTCAAAACTCCAACTTTTTTTTTTTTTTTTACCTCTTCAAAACTCTACAATTTTTTTTTTTTTTTTCTTTTACCTCTTCAAAACTCCAACTTTTTTTTTATTTTACCTCTTCAAAACTCCAACTTTTTTTTTTTTTTTTTTTACCTCTTCAAAACTCCAACATTGATTTTTTGTTCCTTTTTTTACCTCTTCAAAACTCCAACTTTTTTTTTTTTTACCTCTTCAAAACTCAATTTTTTTTTTTTTTTTTTTTACCTCTTCAAAACTCCAACATTGATTTTTTGTTCCTTTTTTTACCTCTTCAAAACTCCAAATTTTATTTTATTTTTTTTTACCTCTTCAAAACTCCAAATTTTTTTTTTTTTTTTTTACCTCTTCAAAACTCCAACTTTTTTTTTTTTTTACCTCTTCAAAACTCTACAATTTTTTTTTTTTTTTTTTTTTACCTCTTCAAAACTCCAACTTTTTTTTTTTTTTTACCTCTTCAAAACTCCAACATTTTTTTTTTTTTTTACCTCTTCAAAACTCCAACATTGATTTTTTGTTCCTTTTTTTACCTCTTCAAAACTCCAACTTTTTTTTTTTTTTTACCTCTTCAAAATTCAATTTTTTTTTTTTTTTTTTTACCTCTTCAAAACTCCAACATTGATTTTTTGTTCCTTTTTTTACCTCTTCAAAACTCCACAATTTTTTTTTTTTTTTTTTACCTCTTCAAAACTCAATTTTTTTTTTTTACCTCTTCAAAACTCCAACTTTTTTTTTTTTACCTCTTCAAAACTCCAACATTGATTTTTTGTTCCTTTTTTTACCTCTTCAAAACTCCACAATTTTTTTTTATTTTTTTTTTACCTCTTCAAAACTCCAACTTTTTATTTTTTTTTACCTCTTCAAAACTCTAAATTTTTTTTTTTTTTTTTTTTTTACCTCTTCAAAACTCCAACATTTTTATTTTTTTTTACCTCTTCAAAACTCTACAATTTTTTTTTTTTTTTTTACCTCTTCAAAACTCCAACATTTTTTTTTTTTTTACCTCTTCAAAACTCCAACATTGATTTTTTGTTCCTTTTTTTACCTCTTCAAAACTCCAACTTTTTTTTTTTTTTTACCTCTTCAAAACTCAATTTTTTTTTTTTTTTTTTTTACCTCTTCAAAACTCCAACATTGATTTTTTGTTCCTTTTTTTACCTCTTCAAAACTCCAACTTTTTTTTTTTTTTTACCTCTTCAAAACTCCACATTTTTTTTATTTATTTTTTTTACCTCTTCAATACTCCAAATTGTTTTTTTTTTTACCTCTTCAAAACTCCACAATTTTTTTTATATATTTTTTTTACCTCTTCAAAACTCCAACTTTTTTTTTTTTTTTTTTTTACCTCTTCAAAACTCCACAATTTTTTTTATTTATTTTTTTTACCTCTTCAATACTCCAAATTTTTTTTTTTTTTACCTCTTCAAAACTCCACAATTTTTTTTTTTTTTTTTTTTACCTCTTCAAAACTCCAACATTTTTTTTTTTTTTTACCTCTTCAAAACTCCAACATTGATTTTTTGTTCCTTTTTTTACCTCTTCAAAACTGAATTTTTTTTTATTTTTTTTTTATCTCTTCAAAACTCCAACATTGATTTTTTGTTCCTTTTTTTACCTCTTCAAAACTCCAAATTTTTTTTTTTTTTTTTTTTTACCTCTTCAAAACTCAATTTTTTTTTTTTTTTTTTTTTACCTCTTCAAAACTCCAACATTTTTTTTTTTTTTACCTCTTCAAATCTCTACAATTTTTTTTTTTTTTTTTTTTACCTCTTCAAAACTCCAACATTTTTTTTTTTTTTTACCTCTTCAAAACTCCAACATTGATTTTTTGTTCCTTTTTTTACCTCTTCAAAACTCCACATTTTTTTTTATTATTTTTTTTTACCTCTTCAAAACTCTACAATTTTTTTTTTTTTTTTTTACCTCTTCAAAACTCCATCATTTTTTTTTTTTTTACCTCTTCAAAACTCCAACATTGATTTTTTGTTCCTTTTTTTACCTCTTCAAAACTCCAACTTTTTTTTTTTTTTTACCTCTTCAAAACTCCAACATTGATTTTTTGTTCCTTTTTTTACCTCTTCAAAACTCAATTTTTTTTAAATTTTTTTTTTACCTCTTCAAAACTCCAACATTGATTTTTTGTTCCCTTTTTTACCTCTTCAAAACTCCAAATATTTTTTTTTTTTTTTTTTTACCTCTTCAAAACTCAATTTTTTTTTTTTTTTTACCTCTTCAAAACTCCAACTTTTTTTTTTTTTTACCTCTTCAAAACTCCACAATTTTTTTTTTTTTTTTTTTACCTCTTCAAAACTCCAACTTTTTTTTTTTTTACCTCTTCAAAACTCCAACTTTTTTTTTTTTTTTACCTCTTCAAAACTCAGACTTTTTTTTTTTTTTACCTCTTCAAAACTCCAACTTTTTTTTTTTTTTTTTTTTACCTCTTCAAAACTCCAACATTGATTTTTTGTTCCTTTTTTTACCTCTTCAAAACTCCAACTTTTTTTTTTTTACCTCTTCAAAACTCAATTTTTTTTTTTTTTTTTTTTACCTCTTCAAAACTCCAACATTGATTTTTTGTTCCTTTCTTTACCTCTTCAAAACTCCAAATTTTATTTTATTTTTTTTTACCTCTTCAAAACTCCAAATTTTTTTATTTTTTTTTTACCTCTTCAAAACTCCAACATTGATTTTTTGTTCCTTTTTTTACCTCTTCAAAACTCAATTTTTTTTTTTTTTACCTCTTCAAAACTCCAACTTTTTTTTTTTTTTACCTCTTCAAAACTCCACAATTTTTTTTTTTTTTTTTTTTACCTCTTCAAAACTCCAACTTTTTTTTTTTTTTACCTCTTCAAAACTCCAACTTTTTTTTTTTTTTTACCTCTTCAAAACTCCAACTTTTTTTTTTTTTTACCTCTTCAAAACTCCAATTTTTTTTTTTTTTTTTTTAACCTCTTCAAAACTCCAACTTTTTTTTTTTTTTTTACCTCTTCAAAACTCTACAATTTTTTTTTTTTTTTTCTTTTACCTCTTCAAAACTCCAACTTTTTTTTTATTTTACCTCTTCAAAACTCCAACTTTTTTTTTTTTTTTTTTTACCTCTTCAAAACTCCAACATTGATTTTTTGTTCCTTTTTTTACCTCTTCAAAACTCCAACTTTTTTTTTTTTTACCTCTTCAAAACTCAATTTTTTTTTTTTTTTTTTTTACCTCTTCAAAACTCCAACATTGATTTTTTGTTCCTTTTTTTACCTCTTCAAAACTCCAAATTTTATTTTATTTTTTTTTACCTCTTCAAAACTCCAAATTTTTTTTTTTTTTTTTTTACCTCTTCAAAACTCCAACTTTTTTTTTTTTTTACCTCTTCAAAACTCTACAATTTTTTTTTTTTTTTTTTTTTTACCTCTTCAAAACTCCAACTTTTTTTTTTTTTTTACCTCTTCAAAACTCCAACTTTTTTTTTTTTTTACCTCTTCAAAACTCCAACTTTTTTTTTTTTTTTACCTCTTCAAAACTCCAACTTTTTTTTTTTTTTACCTCTTCAAAACTCCAACTTTTTTTTTTTTTTTTACCTCTTCAAAACTCCAACTTTTTTTTTTTTTTACCTCTTCAAAACTCCAACTTTTTTTTTTTTTTACCTCTTCAAAACTCAATTTTTTTTTTTTTTTTACCTCTTCAAAACTCCAACTTTTTTTTTTTTTTTACCTCTTCAAAACTCCACAATTTTTTTTTTTTTTTTTTTTACCTCTTCAAAACTCCAACTTTTTTTTTTTTTACCTCTTCAAAACTCCAACTTTTTTTTTTTTTTTACCTCTTCAAAACTCAGACTTTTTTTTTTTTTTACCTCTTCAAAACTCCAACTTTTTTTTTTTTTTTTTTTTACCTCTTCAAAACTCCAACATTGATTTTTTGTTCCTTTTTTTACCTCTTCAAAACTCCAACTTTTTTTTTTTTTACCTCTTCAAAACTCAATTTTTTTTTTTTTTTTTTTTACCTCTTCAAAACTCCAACATTGATTTTTTGTTCCTTTTTTTACCTCTTCAAAACTCCAAATTTTATTTTATTTTTTTTTACCTCTTCAAAACTCCAAATTTTTTTATTTTCTTTTTACCTCTTCAAAACTCCAACATTGATTTTTTGTTCCTTTTTTTACCTCTTCAAAACTCAATTTTTTTTTTTTTTTACCTCTTCAAAACTCCACAATTTTTTTATTTTTTTTTTTTTACCTCTTCAAAACTCCAACTTTTTTTTTTTTTTACCTCTTCAAAACTCCAACTTTTTTTTTTTTTTTACCTCTTCAAAACTCCAACTTTTTTTTTTTTTTACCTCTTCAAAACTCCAATTTTTTTTTTTTTTTTTTTAACCTCTTCAAAACTCCAACTTTTTTTTTTTTTTTTACCTCTTCAAAACTCTACAATTTTTTTTTTTTTTTTACCTCTTCAAAACTCCAACTTTTTTTTTTTTTTTTTACCTCTTCAAAACTCTACAATTTTTTTTTTTTTTTTTTTTTACCTCTTCAAAACTCCAACTTTTTTTTTTTTTTACCTCTTCAAAACTCCAACTTTTTTTTTTTTTTTTTTTACCTCTTCAAAACTCCAACATTTTTTTTTTTTTACCTCTTCAAAACTCCAACTTTTTTTTTTTTTTTTACCTCTTCAAAACTCTACAATTTTTTTTTTTTTTTTTTTTTTACCTCTTCAAAACTCCAACTTTTTTTTTATTTGACCTCTTCAAAACTCCAACTTTTTTTTTTTTTTTTTTACCTCTTCAAAACTCCAACATTGATTTTTTGTTCCTTTTTTTACCTCTTCAAAACTCCAACTTTTTTTTTTTTTACCTCTTCAAAACTCAATTTTTTTTTTTTTTTTTTTTACCTCTTCAAAACTCCAACATTGATTTTTTGTTCCTTTTTTTACCTCTTCAAAACTCCAAATTTTTTTTTTTTTTTTACCTCTTCAAAACTCCAATTTTTTTTTTTTTTTTTTACCTCTTCAAAACTCCAACTTTTTTTTTTTTTTACCTCTTCAAAACTCCAACTTTTTTTTTTTTTTTTTTTACCTCTTCAAAACTCCAACATTGATTTTTTGTTCCTTTTTTTACCTCTTCAAAACTCCAACTTTTTTTTTTTTTTTTGTTTCCTCTTCAAAACTCCAACATTGATTTTTTTTTTTACCTCTTCAAAACTCCAACATTGATTTTTTGTTCCTTTTTTTACCTCTTCAAAACTGAATTTTTTTTAATTTTTTTTTTTATCTCTTCAAAACTCCAACATTGATTTTTTGTTCCTTTTTTTACCTCTTCAAAACTCCAAATTTTTTTTTTTTTTTTTTTTTACCTCTTCAAAACTCAATTTTTTTTTTTTTTTTTTTTACCTCTTCAAAACTCCAACATTTTTTTTTTTTTTACCTCTTCAAATCTCTACAATTTTTTTTTTTTTTTTTTTTTACCTCTTCAAAACTCCAACATTTTTTTTTTTTTTTACCTCTTCAAAACTCCAACATTGATTTTTTGTTCCTTTTTTTACCTCTTCAAAACTCCACATTTTTTTTTATTTTTTTTTTTTACCTCTTCAAAACTCCAACTTTTTATTTTTTTTTACCTCTTCAAAACTCTACAATTTTTTTTTTTTTTTTTTACCTCTTCAAAACTCCATCATTTTTTTTTTTTTTACCTCTTCAAAACTCCAACATTGATTTTTTGTTCCTTTTTTTACCTCTTCAAAACTCCAACTTTTTTTTTTTTTTTACCTCTTCAAAACTCCAACATTGATTTTTTGTTCCTTTTTTTACCTCTTCAAAACTCAATTTTTTTTTAATTTTTTTTTTACCTCTTCAAAACTCCAACATTGATTTTTTGTTCCTTTTTTTACCTCTTCAAAACTCCAAATATTTTTTTTTTTTTTTTTTTACCTCTTCAAAACTCAATTTTTTTTTTTTTTTTTACCTCTTCAAAACTCCAACTTTTTTTTTTTTTTTACCTCTTCAAAACTCCACAATTTTTTTTTTTTTTTTTTTACCTCTTCAAAACTCCAACTTTTTTTTTTTTTTACCTTTTCAAAACTCCAACTTTTTTTTTTTTTTTTTTTACCTCTTCAAAACTCCAACATTGATTTTTTGTTCCTTTTTTTACCTCTTCAAAACTCCAACTTTTTTTTTTTTTACCTCTTCAAAACTCAATTTTTTTTTTTTTTTTTTTTACCTCTTCAAAACTCCAACATTGATTTTTTGTTCCTTTTTTTACCTCTTCAAAACTCCAAATTTTATTTTATTTTTTTTTACCTCTTCAAAACTCCAAATTTTTTTATTTTTTTTTTACCTCTTCAAAACTCCAACATTGATTTTTTGTTCCTTTTTTTACCTCTTCAAAACTCAATTTTTTTATTTTTTTTTACCTCTTCAAAACTCCAACTTTTTTTTTTTTTTTTACCTCTTCAAAACTCTACAATTTTTTTTTTTTTTTATTTTTTACCTCTTCAAAACTCCAACTTTTTTTTTATTTTACCTCTTCAAAACTCCAACTTTTTTTTTTTTTTTTTTACCTCTTCAAAACTCCAACATTGATTTTTTGTTCCTTTTTTTACCTCTTCAAAACTCCAACTTTTTTTTTTTTTACCTCTTCAAAACTCAATTTTTTTTAATTTTTTTTTTACCTCTTCAAAACTCCAACATTGATTTTTTGTTCCCTTTTTTACCTCTTCAAAACTCCAATTTTTTTTTTTTTTTTTACCTCTTCAAAACTCCAATTTTTTTTTTTTTTTTACCTCTTCAAAACTCCAACTTTTTTTTTTTTTTTTACCTCTTCAAAACTCTACAATTTTTTTTTTTTTTTTTTTTTTACCTCTTCAAAACTCCAACTTTTTTTTTTTTTACCTCTTCAAAACTCCAATTTTTTTTTTTTTTTTTTTACCTCTTCAAAACTCCAACATTGATTTTTTGTTCCTTTTTTTACCTCTTCAAAACTCCAACTTTTTTTTTTTTTTTTTTTACCTCTTCAAAACTCCAACATTGATTTTTTTTTTTACCTCTTCAAAACTCCAACATTGATTTTTTGTTCCTTTTTTTACCTCTTCAAAACTCCAACTTTTTTTTTTTTTTTTTTTACCTCTTCAAAACTCCAACATTGATTTTTTGTTCCTTTTTTTACCTCTTCAAAACTCCAACTTTTTTTTTTTTTACCTCTTCAAAACTCAATTTTTTTTTTTTTTTTTTTTACCTCTTCAAAACTCCAACATTGATTTTTTGTTCCTTTTTTTACCTCTTCAAAACTCCAAATTTTATTTTATTTTTTTTTACCTCTTCAAAACTCCAAATTTTTTTTTTTTTTTTTACCTCTTCAAAACTCCAACTTTTTTTTTTTTTTTTACCTCTTCAAAACTCTACAATTTTTTTTTTTTTTTTTTTTACCTCTTCAAAACTCCAACTTTTTTTTTTTTTTTACCTCTTCAAAACTCCAACTTTTTTTTTTTTTTTTTTTACCTCTTCAAAACTCCAACATTGATTTTTTGTTCCTTTTTTTACCTCTTCAAAACTCAATTTTTTTTTTTTTTTTTACCTCTTCAAAACTCCAACTTTTTTTTTTTTTTACCTCTTCAAAACTCCAACTTTTTTTTTTTTTTACCTCTTCAAAACTCCAACTTTTTTTTTTTTTTTACCTCTTCAAAACTCCAACTTTTTTTTTTTTTACCTCTTCAAAACTCCAAATTTTTTTTTTTTTTTTTTAACCTCTTCAAAACTCCAACTTTTTTTTTTTTTTTACCTCTTCAAAACTCTACAATTTTTTTTTTTTTTTTTTTTTACCTCTTCAAAACTCCAACTTTTTTTTTATTTTACCTCTTCAAAACTCCAACTTTTTTTTTTTTTTTTTTACCTCTTCAAAACTCCAACATTGATTTTTTGTTCCTTTTTTTACCTCTTCAAAACTCCAACTTTTTTTTTTTTTACCTCTTCAAAACTCAATTTTTTTTAATTTTTTTTTTACCTCTTCAAAACTCCAACATTGATTTTTTGTTCCTTTTTTTACCTCTTCAAAACTCCAAATTTTTTTTTTTTTTTTACCTCTTCAAAACTCCAATTTTTTTTTTTTTTTTACCTCTTCAAAACTCCAACTTTTTTTTTTTTTTTTACCTCTTCAAAACTCTACAATTTTTTTTTTTTTTTTTTTTTACCTCTTCAAAACTCCAACTTTTTTTTTTTTTACCTCTTCAAAACTCCAACTTTTTTTTTTTTTTTTTTTACCTCTTCAAAACTCCAACATTGATTTTTTGTTCCTTTTTTTACCTCTTCAAAACTCCAACTTTTTTTTTTTTTTTTTTTACCTCTTCAAAACTCCAACATTGATTTTTTTTTTTACCTCTTCAAAACTCCAACATTGATTTTTTGTTCCTTTTTTTACCTCTTCAAAACTGAATTTTTTTTTATTTTTTTTTTTATCTCTTCAAAACTCCAACATTGATTTTTTGTTCCTTTTTTTACCTCTTCAAAACTCCAAATTTTTTTTTTTTTTTTTTTTTACCTCTTCAAAACTCAATTTTTTTTTTTTTTTTTTTTACCTCTTCAAAACTCCAACATTTTTTTTTTTTTCCTCTTCAAATCTCTACAATTTTTTTTTTTTTTTTTTTTACCTCTTCAAAACTCCAACATTGATATTTTGTTCCTTTTTTACCTCTTCAAAACTCCACATTTTTTTTTATTTTTTTTTTTTACCTCTTCAAAACTCCAACTTTTTATTTTTTTTTACCTCTTCAAAACTCCATTTTTTTTTTTTTTACCTCTTCAAAACTCCAACATTGATTTTTTGTTCCTTTTTTTACCTCTTCAAAACTCCAACTTTTTTTTTTTTTTTACCTCTTCAAAACTCCAACATTGATTTTTTGTTCCTTTTTTTACCTCTTCAAAACTCAATTTTTTTTAAATTTTTTTTTTACCTCTTCAAAACTCCAACATTGATTTTTTGTTCCTTTTTTTACCTCTTCAAAACTCCAAATATTTTTTTTTTTTTTTTTTACCTCTTCAAAACTCAATTTTTTTTTTTTTTTTTACCTCTTCAAAACTCCAACTTTTTTTTTTTTTTTACCTCTTCAAAACTCCACAATTTTTTTTTTTTTTTTTTTTACCTCTTCAAAACTCCAACTTTTTTTTTTTTTACCTCTTCAAAACTCCAACTTTTTTTTTTTTTTTACCTCTTCAAAACTCCAACTTTTTTTTTTTTTACCTCTTCAAAACTCCAACTTTTTTTTTTTTTTTTTTTACCTCTTCAAAACTCCAACATTGATTTTTTGTTCCTTTTTTTACCTCTTCAAAACTCCAACTTTTTTTTTTTTTACCTCTTCAAAACTCAATTTTTATTTTTTTTTTTTTACCTCTTCAAAACTCCAACATTGATTTTTTGTTCCTTTTTTTACCTCTTCAAAACTCAATTTTTTTTTTTTTTTTTACCTCTTCAAAACTCCAACTTTTTTTTTTTTTTTACCTCTTCAAAACTCCAACTTTTTTTTTTTTTTTACCTCTTCAAAACTCCAACTTTTTTTTTTTTTTACCTCTTCAAAACTCCAACTTTTTTTTTTTTTTTTTTTACCTCTTCAAAACTCCAACATTGATTTTTTGTTCCTTTTTTTACCTCTTCAAAACTCAATTTTTTTTTTTTTTTTTACCTCTTCAAAACTCCAACTTTTTTTTTTTTTTTACCTCTTCAAAACTCCAACTTTTTTTTTTTTTTTACCTCTTCAAAACTCCACAATTTTTTTTTTTTTTTTTTTTACCTCTTCAAAACTCCAACTTTTTTTTTTTTTTACCTCTTCAAAACTCCAACTTTTTTTTTTTTTTTACCTCTTCAAAACTCCAACTTTTTTTTTTTTTTACCTCTTCAAAACTCCAACTTTTTTTTTTTTTTTTACCTCTTCAAAACTCTACAATTTTTTTTTTTTTTTTTTTTTTACCTCTTCAAAACTCCAACTTTTTTTTTATTTTACCTCTTCAAAACTCCAACTTTTTTTTTTTGTTCCTTTTTTTACCTCTTCAAAACTCCAACTTTTTTTTTTTTTACCTCTTCAAAACTCAATTTTTTTTTTTTTTTTTTTTACCTCTTCAAAACTCCAACATTGATTTTTTGTTCCTTTTTTTACCTCTTCAAAACTCCAAATTTTTTTTTTTTTTTACCTCTTCAAAACTCCAATTTTTTTTTTTTTTTTTACCTCTTCAAAACTCCAACTTTTTTTTTTTTTTTTACCTCTTCAAAACTCCAATTTTTTTTTTTTTTTTTTTTTACCTCTTCAAAACTCCAACATTGATTTTTTGTTCCTTTTTTTACCTCTTCAAAACTCCAACTTTTTTTTTTTTTACCTCTTCAAAACTCAATTTTTTTTTTTTTTTTTTTACCTCTTCAAAACTCCAACATTGATTTTTTGTTCCTTTTTTTACCTCTTCAAAACTCCAAATTTTTTTTTTTTTTACCTCTTCAAAACTCCAATTTTTTTTTTTTTTTTTTACCTCTTCAAAACTCCAACTTTTTTTTTTTTTTTTACCTCTTCAAAACTCCAATTTTTTTTTTTTTTTTTTTTTACCTCTTCAAAACTCCAACATTTTTTTTTTTTTACCTCTTCAAATCTCTACAATTTTTTTTTTTTTTTTTTTTTACCTCTTCAAAACTCCAACATTGATTTTTTGTTCCTTTTTTTACCTCTTCAAAACTCCACATTTTTTTTTATTTATTTTTTTTACCTCTTCAAAACTCCAACTTTTTATTTTTTTTTACCTCTTCAAAACTCCAACTTTTTATTTTTTTTTATCTCTTCAAAACTCTACAATTTTTTATTTTTTTTTTACCTCTTCAAAACTCCATTTTTTTTTTTTTTACCTCTTCAAAACTCCAACATTGATTTTTTGTTCCTTTTTTTACCTCTTCAAAACTCCAACTTTTTTTTTTTTTTTACCTCTTCAAAACTCCAACATTGATTTTTTGTTCCTTTTTTTACCTCTTCAAAACTCAATTTTTTTTAAATTTTTTTTTTACCTCTTCAAAACTCCAACATTGATTTTTTGTTCCTTTTTTTACCTCTTCAAAACTCCAAATATTTTTTTTTTTTTTTTTTTACCTCTTCAAAACTCAATTTTTTTTTTTTTTTTTACCTCTTCAAAACTCCAACTTTTTTTTTTTTTTTACCTCTTCAAAACTCCACAATTTTTTTTTTTTTTTTTTTTACCTCTTCAAAACTCCAACTTTTTTTTTTTTTACCTCTTCAAAACTCCAACTTTTTTTTTTTTTTTACCTCTTCAAAACTCCAACTTTTTTTTTTTTTTACCTCTTCAAAACTCCAACTTTTTTTTTTTTTTTTTTTACCTCTTCAAAACTCCAACATTGATTTTTTGTTCCTTTTTTTACCTCTTCAAAACTCCAACTTTTTTTTTTTTTACCTCTTCAAAACTCAATTTTTTTTTTTTTTTTTTTTACCTCTTCAAAACTCCAACATTGATTTTTTGTTCCTTTTTTTACCTCTTCAAAACTCCAAATTTTATTTTATTTTTTTTACCTCTTCAAAACTCCAAATTTTTTTATTTTTTTTTTACCTCTTCAAAACTCCAACATTGATTTTTTGTTCCTTTTTTTACCTCTTCAAAACTCAATTTTTTTTTTTTTTTTTACCTCTTCAAAACTCCAACTTTTTTTTTTTTTTTACCTCTTCAAAACTCCAACTTTTTTTTTTTTTTTACCTCTTCAAAACTCCAACATTATTATTTTTTTTTTTTTACCTCTTCAAAACTCCAACATTAAAATAATTCTTTCTTTTTTACCTCTTCAAAACTCCAATGTTATTATTATTTTTGTTTTTACCTCTTCAAAAGCCCAACATTTTTTTTTTACCTCTTCAAAACTCCAACATTTTTTTAAAACTTTTTTTTTACCTCTTCAAAACTCCAAAATTAAAAGATTTATTTCTTTTTTTACCTCTTCAAAACTCCAACATTTTTTTTTTTACCTCTTTAAAACTCCAACATTATTATTATTTTTTTTTTTACCTCTTCAAAACTCCAACATTAAAATAATTCTTTCTTTTTTACCTCTTCAAAACTAAAACATGAAAAGAATTCTTTCTTTTCTACCTCTTCAAAACTCCAACATTTTTTTTTTTACCTCTTCAAAACTCCAACATTAAAAGAATTATTTCTTTTTTACCTCTCTAAAAACTCCAACATAAATTCTTTTTTTTCTTTTTTTTTACCTCTTCAAAACTCCAACATTAAAATAATTATTTGTTTATTACCTCTTCAAAACTCCAACATTAATTTCTTTTTTTTTACCTCTTCAAAAGTCCAACATTTTTTTTTTTTTACCTCTTCAAAACTCCAACATTAAAAGATTTATTTCTTTTTTTACCTCTTCAAAACGCCAACGTTAATTTCTTTTTTTTTATCTCTTCAAAAGTCCAACATTTTTTTTTTTACCTCTTCAAAACTCCAACATTAAAAGATTTATTTCTTTTTTTACCTCTTCAAAACTCCAATGTTATTATTATTTTTGTTTTTACCTCTTCAAAAGCCCAACATTTTTTTTTTTACCTCTTCAAAACTCCAACATTTTTTTAAAACTTTTTTTTACCTCTTCAAAACTCCAAAATTAAAAGATTTATTTCTTTTTTTACCTCTTCAAAACTCCAACATTAAAAGAAATATTTTTTTTGTTACCTCTTCAAAACTCCAACATTAAAATAATTCTTTCTTTTTTACCTCTTCAAAACTAAAACATGAAAAGAATTCTTTCTTTTCTACTTCTTCAAAACTCCAACATTTTTTTTTTTACCTCTTCAAAACTCCAACATTAAAAGAATTATTTCTTTTTTACCTCTCTAAAAACTCCAACATTAAAATAATTCTTTGTTTATTACCTCTTCAAAACTCCAACATTAATTTCTTTTTTTTTTACCTCTTCAAAAGTCCAACATTTTTTTTTTTTTACCTCTTCAAAACTCCAACATTAAAAGATTTATTTCTTTTTTTATCTCTTCAAAACTCCAACGTTAATTTCCTTTTTTTTTTATCTCTTCAAAAGTCCAATATATATTTTTTTTACCTCTTCAAAACTCCAACATTAAAAGATTTATTTCTTTTTTTACCTCTTCAAAACTCCAATGTTATTATTATTTTTGTTTTTACCTCTTCAAAAGCCCAACATTTTTTTTTTTACCTCTTCAAAACTCCAACATTTTTTTAAAACTTTTTTTTACCTCTTCAAAACTCCAAAATTAAAAGATTTATTTCTTTTTTTACCTCTTCAAAACTCCAACATTAAAAGAAATCTTTTTTTTTTACCTCTTCAAAACTCCAACATTAATTTCTTTTTTTTTACCTCTTCAAAACTCCAACATTTTTTTTTTTACCTCTTCAAAACTCCAACGTTAATTTTTTTTTTTTTACCTCTTCAAAACTCCAACATTAAAATAATTCTTTCTTTTTTACCTCTTCAAAACTAAAACATGAAAAGAATTCTTTCTTTTCTACTTCTTCAAAACTCCAACATTTTTTTTTTTACCTCTTCAAAACTCCAACATTAAAAGAAATATTTCTTTTTTACCTCTCTAAAAACTCCAACATAAATTCTTTTTTTTCTTTTTTTTACCTCTTCAAAACTCCAACATTAAAATAATTCTTTGTTTATTACCTCTTCAAAATTCCAACATTAATTTCTTTTTTTTTTACCTCTTCAAAAGTCCAACATTTTTTTTTTTTTACCTCTTCAAAACTCCAACATTAAAAGATTTATTTCTTTTTTTACCTCTTCAAAACTCCAACGTTAATTTCTTTTTTTTTATCTCTTCAAAAGTCCAATATATTTTTTTTTTACCTCTTCAAAACTCCAACATTAAAAGATTTATTTCTTTTTTTACCTCTTCAAAACTCCAATGTTATTATTATTTTTTTTTTTACCTCTTCAAAACTCCAACATTTTTTTAAAACTTTTTTTTACCTCTTCAAAACTCCAAAATTAAAAGATTTATTTCTTTTTTTACCTCTTCAAAACTCCAACATTAAAAGAAATCTTTTTTTTTTACCTCTTCAAAACTCCAACATTAAAAGAATTATTTCTTTTTTACCTCTCTAAAAACTCCAACATAAATTCTTTTTTTTCTTTTTTTTACCTCTTCAAAACTCCAACATTAAAATAATTCTTTGTTTATTACCTCTTCAAAACTCCAACATTAATTTCTTTTTTTTTTACCTCTTCAAAAGTCCAACATTTTTTTTTTTACCTCTTCAAAACTCCAACATTAAAAGATTTATTTCTTTTTTTACCTCTTCAAAAGTCCAATATATATTTTTTTTACCTCTTCAAAACTCCAACATTAAAAGATTTATTTCTTTTTTTACCTCTTCAAAACTCCAATGTTATTATTATTTTTGTTTTTACCTCTTCAAAAGCCCAACATTTTTTTTTTTTACCTCTTCAAAACTCCAACATTTTTTTAAAACTTTTTTTTACCTCTTCAAAACTCCAAAATTAAAAGATTTATTTCTTTTTTTACCTCTTCAAAACTCCAACATTAAAAGAAATCTTTTTTTTTTACCTCTTCAAAACTCCAACATTAATTTCTTTTTTTTACCTCTTCAAAACTCCAACATTTTTTTTTTACCTCTTCAAAACTCCAACGTTAATTTTTTTTTTTTTACCTCTTCAAAACTCCAACATTAAAATAATTCTTTCTTTTTTACCTCTTCAAAACTAAAACATGAAAAGAATTCTTTCTTTTCTACTTCTTCAAAACTCCAACATTTTTTTTTTTACCTCTTCAAAACTCCAACATTAAAAGAATTATTTCTTTTTTACCTCTCTAAAAACTCCAACATAAATTCTTTTTTTCTTTTTTTTACCTCTTCAAAACTCCAACATTAAAATAATTCTTTGTTTATTACCTCTTCAAAACTCCAACATTAATTTCTTTTTTTTTTACCTCTTCAAAAGTCCAACATTTTTTTTTTTTTACCTCTTCAAAACTCCAACATTAAAAGATTTATTTCTTTTTTTACCTCTTCAAAACTCCAATGTTATTATTATTTTTGTTTTTACCTCTTCAAAAGCCCAACATTTTTTTTTTTTACCTCTTCAAAACTCCAACATTTTTTTAAAACTTTTTTTTACCTCTTCAAAACTCCAAAATTAAAAGATTTATTTCTTTTTTTACCTCTTCAAAACTCCAACATTAAAAGAAATCTTTTTTTTTTACCTCTTCAAAACTCCAACATTAAAAGAATTATTTCTTTTTTACCTCTCTAAAAACTCCAACATAAATTCTTTTTTTTCTTTTTTTTACCTCTTCAAAACTCCAACATTAAAATAATTCTTTGTTTATTACCTCTTCAAAACTCCAACATTAATTTCTTTTTTTTTTACCTCTTCAAAAGTCCAACATTTTTTTTTTTACCTCTTCAAAACTCCAACATTAAAAGATTTATTTCTTTTTTTACCTCTTCAAAAGTCCAATATATATTTTTTTTACCTCTTCAAAACTCCAACATTAAAAGATTTATTTCTTTTTTTACCTCTTCAAAACTCCAATGTTATTATTATTTTTGTTTTTACCTCTTCAAAAGCCCAACATTTTTTTTTTTTACCTCTTCAAAACTCCAACATTTTTTTAAAACTTTTTTTTACCTCTTCAAAACTCCAAAATTAAAAGATTTATTTCTTTTTTTACCTCTTCAAAACTCCAACATTAAAAGAAATCTTTTTTTTTTACCTCTTCAAAACTCCAACATTAATTTCTTTTTTTTACCTCTTCAAAACTCCAACATTTTTTTTTTTACCTCTTCAAAACTCCAACGTTAATTTTTTTTTTTTTACCTCTTCAAAACTCCAACATTAAAATAATTCTTTCTTTTTTACCTCTTCAAAACTAAAACATGAAAAGAATTCTTTCTTTTCTACTTCTTCAAAACTCCAACATTTTTTTTTTTACCTCTTCAAAACTCCAACATTAAAATAATTATTTCTTTTTTACCTCTCTAAAAACTCCAACATAAATTCTTTTTTTTCTTTTTTTTACCTCTTCAAAACTCCAACATTAAAATAATTCTTTGTTTATTACCTCTTCAAAACTCCAACATTAATTTCTTTTTTTTTTACCTCTTCAAAAGTCCAACATTTTTTTTTTTTTACCTCTTCAAAACTCCAACATTAAAAGATTTATTTCTTTTTTTACCTCTTCAAAACTCCAACGTTAATTTCTTTTTTTTTATCTCTTCAAAAGTCCAATATATTTTTTTTTTACCTCTTCAAAACTCCAACATTAAAAGATTTATTTCTTTTTTTACCTCTTCAAAACTCCAATGTTATTATTATTTTTGTTTTTACCTCTTCAAAAGCCCAACATTTTTTTTTTTTACCTCTTCAAAACTCCAACATTTTTTTAAAACTTTTTTTTACCTCTTCAAAACTCCAAAATTAAAAGATTTATTTCTTTTTTTACCTCTTCAAAACTCCAACATTAAAAGAAATCTTTTTTTTTTACCTCTTCAAAACTCCAACATTAAAAGAATTATTTCTTTTTTACCTCTCTAAAAACTCCAACATAAATTCTTTTTTTTCTTTTTTTTACCTCTTCAAAACTCCAACATTAAAATAATTCTTTGTTTATTACCTCTTCAAAACTCCAACATTAATTTCTTTTTTTTTTACCTCTTCAAAAGTCCAACATTTTTTTTTTTACCTCTTCAAAACTCCAACATTAAAAGATTTATTTCTTTTTTTACCTCTTCAAAAGTCCAATATATTTTTTTTTTACCTCTTCAAAACTCCAACATTAAAAGATTTATTTCTTTTTTTACCTCTTCAAAACTCCAATGTTATTATTATTTTTGTTTTTACCTCTTCAAAAGCCCAACATTTTTTTTTTTACCTCTTCAAAACTCCAACATTTTTTTAAAACTTTTTTTTACCTCTTCAAAACTCCAAAATTAAAAGATTTATTTCTTTTTTTACCTCTTCAAAACTCCAACATTAAAAGAAATCTTTTTTTTTTACCTCTTCAAAACTCCAACATTAATTTCTTTTTTTTTACCTCTTCAAAACTCCAACATTTTTTTTTTACCTCTTCAAAACTCCAACGTTCATTTTTTTTTTTTTACCTCTTCAAAACTCCAACATTAAAAGAATTATTTCTTTTTTACCTCTCTAAAAACTCCAACATAAATTCTTTTTTTTCTTTTTTTTACCTCTTCAAAACTCCAACATTAAAATAATTCTTTGTTTATTACCTCTTCAAAAGTCCAACATTAATTTCTTTTTTTTTTACCTCTTCAAAAGTCCAACATTTTTTTTTTTTACCTCTTCAAAACTCCAACATTAAAAGATTTATTTCTTTTTTTACCTCTTCAAAACTCCAACGTTAATTTCTTTTTTTTTTATCTCTTCAAAAGTCCAATATATTTTTTTTTTACCTCTTCAAAACTCCAACATTAAAAGATTTATTTCTTTTTTTACCTCTTCAAAACTCCAATGTTATTATTATTTTTGTTTTTACCTCTTCAAAAGCCCAACATTTTTTTTTTTTACATCTTCAAAACTCCAACATTTTTTTAAAACTTTTTTTTACCTCTTCAAAACTCCAAAATTAAAAGATTTATTTCTTTTTTTACCTCTTCAAAACTCCAACATTAAAAGAAATCTTTTTTTTTTACCTCTTCAAAACTCCAACATTAATTTCTTTTTTTTTTACCTCTTCAAAACTCCAACATTTTTTTTTTTACCTCTTCAAAACTCCAACATTATTATTATTTTTTTTACCTCTTCAAAACTCCAACATTAATTTTTTTTTTTTTACCTCTTCAAAACTCCAACATTAAAATAATTCTTTCTTTTTTACCTCTTCAAAACTAAAACATGAAAAGAATTCTTTCTTTTCTACCTCTTCAAAACTCCAACATTTTTTTTTTTACCTCTTCAAAACTCCAACATTTTTTTTTTTTTTTACCTCTTCAAAACTCCAACATTATTATTTTATTTTTTTTACCTCTTCAAAACTCCAACATTAAAATAATTCTTTCTTTTTTACCTCTTCAAAACTCCAATGTTATTATTATTTTTGTTTTTACCTCTTCAAAAGCCCAACATTTTTTTTTTACCTCTTCAAAACTCCAACATTTTTTTAAAACTTTTTTTTTACCTCTTCAAAACTCCAAAATTAAAAGATTTATTTCTTTTTTTACCTCTTCAAAACTCCAACATTTTTTTTTTTACCTCTTCAAAACTCCAACATTATTATTATTATTTTTTTTACCTCTTCAAAACTCCAACATTAAAATAATTCTTTCTTTTTTACCTCTTCAAAACTAAAACATGAAAAGAATTCTTTCTTTTCTACCTCTTCAAAACTCCAACATTTTTTTTTTACCTCTTCAAAACTCCAACATTAAAAGAATTATTTCTTTTTTACCTCTCTAAAAACTCCAACATAAATTCTTTTTTTTCTTTTTTTTTACCTCTTCAAAACTCCAACATTAAAATAATTATTTGTTTATTACCTCTTCAAAACTCCAACATTAATTTCTTTTTTTTTACCTCTTCAAAAGTCCAACATTTTTTTTTTTTTACCTCTTCAAAACTCCAACATTAAAAGATTTATTTCTTTTTTTACCTCTTCAAAACGCCAACGTTAATTTCTTTTTTTTTATCTCTTCAAAAGTCCAACTTTTTTTTTTTTACCTCTTCAAAACTCCAACATTAAAAGATTTATTTCTTTTTTTACCTCTTCAAAACTCCAATGTTATTATTATTTTTGTTTTTACCTCTTCAAAAGCCCAACATTTTTTTTTTTACCTCTTCAAAACTCCAACATTTTTTTAAAACTTTTTTTTACCTCTTCAAAACTCCAAAATTAAAAGATTTATTTCTTTTTTTACCTCTTCAAAACTCCAACATTAAAAGAAATATTTTTTTTGTTACCTCTTCAAAACTCCAACATTAAAATAATTCTTTCTTTTTTACCTCTTCAAAACTAAAACATGAAAAGAATTCTTTCTTTTCTACTTCTTCAAAACTCCAACATTTTTTTTTTTACCTCTTCAAAACTCCAACATTAAAAGAATTATTTCTTTTTTACCTCTCTAAAAACTCCAACATTAAAATAATTCTTTGTTTATTACCTCTTCAAAACTCCAACATTAATTTCTTTTTTTTTTACCTCTTCAAAAGTCCAACATTTTTTTTTTTTTACCTCTTCAAAACTCCAACATTAAAAGATTTATTTCTTTTTTTACCTCTTCAAAACTCCAACGTTAATTTCCTTTTTTTTTTATCTCTTCAAAAGTCCAATATATATTTTTTTTACCTCTTCAAAACTCCAACATTAAAAGATTTATTTCTTTTTTTACCTCTTCAAAACTCCAATGTTATTATTATTTTTGTTTTTACCTCTTCAAAAGCCCAACATTTTTTTTTTTACCTCTTCAAAACTCCAACATTTTTTTAAAACTTTTTTTTACCTCTTCAAAACTCCAAAATTAAAAGATTTATTTCTTTTTTTACCTCTTCAAAACTCCAACATTAAAAGAAATCTTTTTTTTTTACCTCTTCAAAACTCCAACATTAATTTCTTTTTTTTTACCTCTTCAAAACTCCAACATTTTTTTTTTTACCTCTTCAAAACTCCAACGTTAATTTTTTTTTTTTTACCTCTTCAAAACTCCAACATTAAAATAATTCTTTCTTTTTTACCTCTTCAAAACTAAAACATGAAAAGAATTCTTTCTTTTCTACTTCTTCAAAACTCCAACATTTTTTTTTTTACCTCTTCAAAACTCCAACATTAAAAGAATTATTTCTTTTTTACCTCTCTAAAAACTCCAACATAAATTCTTTTTTTTCTTTTTTTTACCTCTTCAAAACTCCAACATTAAAATAATTCTTTGTTTATTACCTCTTCAAAACTCCAACATTAATTTCTTTTTTTTTTACCTCTTCAAAAGTCCAACATTTTTTTTTTTTTACCTCTTCAAAACTCCAACATTAAAAGATTTATTTCTTTTTTTACCTCTTCAAAACTCCAACGTTAATTTCTTTTTTTTTATCTCTTCAAAAGTCCAATATATTTTTTTTTTACCTCTTCAAAACTCCAACATTAAAAGATTTATTTCTTTTTTTACCTCTTCAAAACTCCAATGTTATTATTATTTTTGTTTGTACCTCTTCAAAAGCCCAACATTTTTTTTTTTTACCTCTTCAAAACTCCAACATTTTTTTAAAACTTTTTTTTACCTCTTCAAAACTCCAAAATTAAAAGATTTATTTCTTTTTTTACCTCTTCAAAACTCCAACATTAAAAGAAATCTTTTTTTTTTACCTCTTCAAAACTCCAACATTAAAAGAATTATTTCTTTTTTACCTCTCTAAAAACTCCAACATAAATTCTTTTTTTTCTTTTTTTTACCTCTTCAAAACTCCAACATTAAAATAATTCTTTGTTTATTACCTCTTCAAAACTCCAACATTAATTTCTTTTTTTTTTACCTCTTCAAAAGTCCAACATTTTTTTTTTTACCTCTTCAAAACTCCAACATTAAAAGATTTATTTCTTTTTTTACCTCTTCAAAAGTCCAATATATATTTTTTTTACCTCTTCAAAACTCCAACATTAAAAGATTTATTTCTTTTTTTACCTCTTCAAAACTCCAATGTTATTATTATTTTTGTTTTTACCTCTTCAAAAGCCCAACATTTTTTTTTTTTACCTCTTCAAAACTCCAACATTTTTTTAAAACTTTTTTTTACCTCTTCAAAACTCCAAAATTAAAAGATTTATTTCTTTTTTTACCTCTTCAAAACTCCAACATTAAAAGAAATCTTTTTTTTTTACCTCTTCAAAACTCCAACATTAATTTCTTTTTTTTTACCTCTTCAAAACTCCAACATTTTTTTTTTTACCTCTTCAAAACTCCAACGTTAATTTTTTTTTTTTTACCTCTTCAAAACTCCAACATTAAAATAATTATTTCTTTTTTACCTCTTCAAAACTAAAACATGAAAAGAATTCTTTCTTTTCTACTTCTTCAAAACTCCAACATTTTTTTTTTTACCTCTTCAAAACTCCAACATTTTTTTTTTTTTTACCTCTTCAAAACTCCAACATTATTATTTTTTTTTTTTACCTCTTCAAAACTCCAACATTAAAATAATTCTTTCTTTTTTACCTCTTCAAAACTAAAACATGAAAAGAATTCTTTCTTTTCTACCTCTTCAAAACTCCAACATTTTTTTTTTTTTTTACCTCTTCAAAACTCCAACATTAAAAGATTATTTCTTTTTTTACCTCTTCAAAACTCCAACATTAAAATAATTCTTTCTTTTTTACCTCTTCAAAACTCCAACTTTCTTTTTTACCTCTCTAAAACTCCAACATATTTTTTTTTATTTTTTTTACCTCTTCAAATCTCCAACATTAAAATATTTCTTTCTTTGTTTTTCCTCTTCAAAACTAAAACATTAAAAGAATTCTTTCTTTTCTACCTCTTCAGAACTCCAACATTTTTTTTAATTTTTTTTACCTCTTCAAAACTCCAACATTAAAAGATGTATTTCTTTTTTTACCTCTTCAAAACTCCAACGTTAATTTCTTTTTTTTTATCTCTTCAAAAGTCCAACATTTTGTTTTACCTCTTCAAAAGTCCAACTTTTTTTTTTACCTCTTCAAAAGCCCAACATTTTTTTTTTTACCTCTTCAAAACTCCAACATTTTTTTAAAACTTTTTTTTACCTCTTCAAAACTCCAAAATTAAAAGATTTATTTCTTTTTTTACCTCTTCAAAACTCCAACATTAAAAGAAATATTTTTTTTGTTACCTCTTCAAAACTCCAACATTAAAATAATTCTTTCTTTTTTACCTCTTCAAAACTAAAACATGAAAAGAATTCTTTCTTTTCTACTTCTTCAAAACTCCAACATTTTTTTTTTTACCTCTTCAAAACTCCAACATTAAAAGAATTATTTCTTTTTTACCTCTCTAAAAACTCCAACATTAAAATAATTCTTTGTTTATTACCTCTTCAAAACTCCAACATTAATTTCTTTTTTTTTTACCTCTTCAAAAGTCCAACATTTTTTTTTTTTTACCTCTTCAAAACTCCAACATTAAAAGATTTATTTCTTTTTTTATCTCTTCAAAACTCCAACGTTAATTTCCTTTTTTTTTTATCTCTTCAAAAGTCCAATATATATTTTTTTTACCTCTTCAAAACTCCAACATTAAAAGATTTATTTCTTTTTTTACCTCTTCAAAACTCCAATGTTATTATTATTTTTGTTTTTACCTCTTCAAAAGCCCAACATTTTTTTTTTTACCTCTTCAAAACTCCAACATTTTTTTAAAACTTTTTTTTACCTCTTCAAAACTCCAAAATTAAAAGATTTATTTCTTTTTTTACCTCTTCAAAACTCCAACATTAAAAGAAATCTTTTTTTTTTACCTCTTCAAAACTCCAACATTAATTTCTTTTTTTTTACCTCTTCAAAACTCCAACATTTTTTTTTTTACCTCTTCAAAACTCCAACGTTAATTTTTTTTTTTTTACCTCTTCAAAACTCCAACATTAAAATAATTCTTTCTTTTTTACCTCTTCAAAACTAAAACATGAAAAGAATTCTTTCTTTTCTACTTCTTCAAAACTCCAACATTTTTTTTTTTACCTCTTCAAAACTCCAACATTAAAAGAATTATTTCTTTTTTACCTCTCTAAAAACTCCAACATAAATTCTTTTTTTTCTTTTTTTTACCTCTTCAAAACTCCAACATTAAAATAATTCTTTGTTTATTACCTCTTCAAAATTCCAACATTAATTTCTTTTTTTTTTACCTCTTCAAAAGTCCAACATTTTTTTTTTTTTACCTCTTCAAAACTCCAACATTAAAAGATTTATTTCTTTTTTTACCTCTTCAAAACTCCAACGTTAATTTCTTTTTTTTTATCTCTTCAAAAGTCCAATATATTTTTTTTTTACCTCTTCAAAACTCCAACATTAAAAGATTTATTTCTTTTTTTACCTCTTCAAAACTCCAATGTTATTATTATTTTTTTTTTTACCTCTTCAAAACTCCAACATTTTTTTAAAACTTTTTTTTACCTCTTCAAAACTCCAAAATTAAAAGATTTATTTCTTTTTTTACCTCTTCAAAACTCCAACATTAAAAGAAATCTTTTTTTTTTACCTCTTCAAAACTCCAACATTAAAAGAATTATTTCTTTTTTACCTCTCTAAAAACTCCAACATAAATTCTTTTTTTTCTTTTTTTTACCTCTTCAAAACTCCAACATTAAAATAATTCTTTGTTTATTACCTCTTCAAAACTCCAACATTAATTTCTTTTTTTTTTACCTCTTCAAAAGTCCAACATTTTTTTTTTTACCTCTTCAAAACTCCAACATTAAAAGATTTATTTCTTTTTTTACCTCTTCAAAAGTCCAATATATATTTTTTTTACCTCTTCAAAACTCCAACATTAAAAGATTTATTTCTTTTTTTACCTCTTCAAAACTCCAATGTTATTATTATTTTTGTTTTTACCTCTTCAAAAGCCCAACATTTTTTTTTTTTACCTCTTCAAAACTCCAACATTTTTTTAAAACTTTTTTTTACCTCTTCAAAACTCCAAAATTAAAAGATTTATTTCTTTTTTTACCTCTTCAAAACTCCAACATTAAAAGAAATCTTTTTTTTTTACCTCTTCAAAACTCCAACATTAATTTCTTTTTTTTACCTCTTCAAAACTCCAACATTTTTTTTTTACCTCTTCAAAACTCCAACGTTAATTTTTTTTTTTTTACCTCTTCAAAACTCCAACATTAAAATAATTCTTTCTTTTTTACCTCTTCAAAACTAAAACATGAAAAGAATTCTTTCTTTTCTACTTCTTCAAAACTCCAACATTTTTTTTTTTACCTCTTCAAAACTCCAACATTAAAAGAATTATTTCTTTTTTACCTCTCTAAAAACTCCAACATAAATTCTTTTTTTCTTTTTTTTACCTCTTCAAAACTCCAACATTAAAATAATTCTTTGTTTATTACCTCTTCAAAACTCCAACATTAATTTCTTTTTTTTTTACCTCTTCAAAAGTCCAACATTTTTTTTTTTTTACCTCTTCAAAACTCCAACATTAAAAGATTTATTTCTTTTTTTACCTCTTCAAAACTCCAATGTTATTATTATTTTTGTTTTTACCTCTTCAAAAGCCCAACATTTTTTTTTTTTACCTCTTCAAAACTCCAACATTTTTTTAAAACTTTTTTTTACCTCTTCAAAACTCCAAAATTAAAAGATTTATTTCTTTTTTTACCTCTTCAAAACTCCAACATTAAAAGAAATCTTTTTTTTTTACCTCTTCAAAACTCCAACATTAAAAGAATTATTTCTTTTTTACCTCTCTAAAAACTCCAACATAAATTCTTTTTTTTCTTTTTTTTACCTCTTCAAAACTCCAACATTAAAATAATTCTTTGTTTATTACCTCTTCAAAACTCCAACATTAATTTCTTTTTTTTTACCTCTTCAAAAGTCCAACATTTTTTTTTTTACCTCTTCAAAACTCCAACATTAAAAGATTTATTTCTTTTTTTACCTCTTCAAAAGTCCAATATATATTTTTTTTACCTCTTCAAAACTCCAACATTAAAAGATTTATTTCTTTTTTTACCTCTTCAAAACTCCAATGTTATTATTATTTTTGTTTTTACCTCTTCAAAAGCCCAACATTTTTTTTTTTTACCTCTTCAAAACTCCAACATTTTTTTAAAACTTTTTTTTACCTCTTCAAAACTCCAAAATTAAAAGATTTATTTCTTTTTTTACCTCTTCAAAACTCCAACATTAAAAGAAATCTTTTTTTTTTACCTCTTCAAAACTCCAACATTAATTTCTTTTTTTTACCTCTTCAAAACTCCAACATTTTTTTTTTTACCTCTTCAAAACTCCAACGTTAATTTTTTTTTTTTTACCTCTTCAAAACTCCAACATTAAAATAATTCTTTCTTTTTTACCTCTTCAAAACTAAAACATGAAAAGAATTCTTTCTTTTCTACTTCTTCAAAACTCCAACATTTTTTTTTTTACCTCTTCAAAACTCCAACATTAAAATAATTATTTCTTTTTTACCTCTCTAAAAACTCCAACATAAATTCTTTTTTTTCTTTTTTTTACCTCTTCAAAACTCCAACATTAAAATAATTCTTTGTTTATTACCTCTTCAAAACTCCAACATTAATTTCTTTTTTTTTTACCTCTTCAAAAGTCCAACATTTTTTTTTTTTTACCTCTTCAAAACTCCAACATTAAAAGATTTATTTCTTTTTTTACCTCTTCAAAACGCCAACGTTAATTTCTTTTTTTTTATCTCTTCAAAAGTCCAACATTTTTTTTTTTACCTCTTCAAAACTCCAACATTAAAAGATTTATTTCTTTTTTTACCTCTTCAAAACTCCAATGTTATTATTATTTTTGTTTTTACCTCTTCAAAAGCCCAACATTTTTTTTTTACCTCTTCAAAACTCCAACATTTTTTTAAAACTTTTTTTTACCTCTTCAAAACTCCAAAATTAAAAGATTTATTTCTTTTTTTACCTCTTCAAAACTCCAACATTAAAAGAAATATTTTTTTTGTTACCTCTTCAAAACTCCAACATTAAAATAATTCTTTCTTTTTTACCTCTTCAAAACTAAAACATGAAAAGAATTCTTTCTTTTCTACTTCTTCAAAACTCCAACATTTTTTTTTTTACCTCTTCAAAACTCCAACATTAAAAGAATTATTTCTTTTTTACCTCTCTAAAAACTCCAACATTAAAATAATTCT
Source organism: Callionymus lyra (assembly GCF_982586985.1). Taxonomy (NCBI): domain Eukaryota; kingdom Metazoa; phylum Chordata; class Actinopteri; order Syngnathiformes; family Callionymidae; genus Callionymus; species Callionymus lyra. Next base: position 29,051 of record NW_028258601.1, read on the forward strand.
TTGTTTATTACCTCTTCAAAACTCCAACATTAATTTCTTTTTTTTTTACCTCTTCAAAAGTCCAACATTTTTTTTTTTTTACCTCTTCAAAACTCCAACATTAAAAGATTTATTTCTTTTTTTACCTCTTCAAAACTCCAACGTTAATTTCCTTTTTTTTTTATCTCTTCAAAAGTCCAATATATATTTTTTTTACCTCTTCAAAACTCCAACATTAAAAGATTTATTTCTTTTTTTACCTCTTCAAAACTCCAATGTTATTATTATTTTTGTTTTTACCTCTTCAAAAGCCCAACATTTTTTTTTTTACCTCTTCAAAACTCCAACATTTTTTTAAAACTTTTTTTTACCTCTTCAAAACTCCAAAATTAAAAGATTTATTTCTTTTTTTACCTCTTCAAAACTCCAACATTAAAAGAAATCTTTTTTTTTTACCTCTTCAAAACTCCAACATTAATTTCTTTTTTTTTACCTCTTCAAAACTCCAACATTTTTTTTTTTACCTCTTCAAAACTCCAACGTTAATTTTTTTTTTTTTACCTCTTCAAAACTCCAACATTAAAATAATTCTTTCTTTTTTACCTCTTCAAAACTAAAACATGAAAAGAATTCTTTCTTTTCTACTTCTTCAAAACTCCAACATTTTTTTTTTTACCTCTTCAAAACTCCAACATTAAAAGAATTATTTCTTTTTTACCTCTCTAAAAACTCCAACATAATTTCTTTTTTTTCTTTTTTTTACCTCTTCAAAACTCCAACATTAAAATAATTCTTTGTTTATTACCTCTTCAAAACTCCAACATTAATTTCTTTTTTTTTTACCTCTTCAAAAGTCCAACATTTTTTTTTTTTTACCTCTTCAAAACTCCAACATTAAAAGATTTATTTCTTTTTTTACCTCTTCAAAACTCCAACGTTAATTTCTTTTTTTTTATCTCTTCAAAAGTCCAATATATTTTTTTTTTACCTCTTCAAAACTCCAACATTAAAAGATTTATTTCTTTTTTTACCTCTTCAAAAGTCCAATATATATTTTTTTTACCTCTTCAAAACTCCAACATTAAAAGATTTATTTCTTTTTTTACCTCTTCAAAACTCCAATGTTATTATTATTTTTGTTTTTACCTCTTCAAAAGCCCAACATTTTTTTTTTTTACCTCTTCAAAACTCCAACATTTTTTTAAAACTTTTTTTTACCTCTTCAAAACTCCAAAATTAAAAGATTTATTTCTTTTTTTACCTCTTCAAAACTCCAACATTAAAAGAAATCTTTTTTTTTTACCTCTTCAAAACTCCAACATTAATTTCTTTTTTTTACCTCTTCAAAACTCCAACATTTTTTTTTTTACCTCTTCAAAACTCCAACGTTAATTTTTTTTTTTTTACCTCTTCAAAACTCCAACATTAAAATAATTCTTTCTTTTTTACCTCTTCAAAACTAAAACATGAAAAGAATTCTTTCTTTTCTACTTCTTCAAAACTCCAACATTTTTTTTTTTACCTCTTCAAAACTCCAACATTAAAATAATTATTTCTTTTTTACCTCTCTAAAAACTCCAACATAAATTCTTTTTTTTCTTTTTTTTACCTCTTCAAAAGTCCAACATTTTTTTTTTTTTACCTCTTCAAAACTCCAACATTAAAAGATTTATTTCTTTTTTTACCTCTTCAAAACTCCAACGTTAATTTCTTTTTTTTTATCTCTTCAAAAGTCCAATATATTTTTTTTTTACCTCTTCAAAACTCCAACATTAAAAGATTTATTTCTTTTTTTACCTCTTCAAAACTCCAATGTTATTATTATTTTTGTTTTTACCTCTTCAAAAGCCCAACATTTTTTTTTTTTACCTCTTCAAAACTCCAACATTTTTTTAAAACTTTTTTTTACCTCTTCAAAACTCCAAAATTAAAAGATTTATTTCTTTTTTTACCTCTTCAAAACTCCAACATTAAAAGAAATCTTTTTTTTTTACCTCTTCAAAACTCCAACATTAAAAGAATTATTTCTTTTTTACCTCTCTAAAAACTCCAACATAAATTCTTTTTTTTCTTTTTTTTACCTCTTCAAAACTCCAACATTAAAATAATTCTTTGTTTATTACCTCTTCAAAACTCCAACATTAATTTCTTTTTTTTTTACCTCTTCAAAAGTCCAACATTTTTTTTTTTACCTCTTCAAAACTCCAACATTAAAAGATTTATTTCTTTTTTTACCTCTTCAAAAGTCCAATATATTTTTTTTTTACCTCTTCAAAACTCCAACATTAAAAGATTTATTTCTTTTTTTACCTCTTCAAAACTCCAATGTTATTATTATTTTTGTTTTTACCTCTTCAAAAGCCCAACATTTTTTTTTTTACCTCTTCAAAACTCCAACATTTTTTTAAAACTTTTTTTTACCTCTTCAAAACTCCAAAATTAAAAGATTTATTTCTTTTTTTACCTCTTCAAAACTCCAACATTAAAAGAAATCTTTTTTTTTTACCTCTTCAAAACTCCAACATTAATTTCTTTTTTTTTACCTCTTCAAAACTCCAACATTTTTTTTTTACCTCTTCAAAACTCCAACGTTCATTTTTTTTTTTTTACCTCTTCAAAACTCCAACATTAAAAGAATTATTTCTTTTTTACCTCTCTAAAAACTCCAACATAAATTCTTTTTTTTCTTTTTTTTACCTCTTCAAAACTCCAACATTAAAATAATTCTTTGTTTATTACCTCTTCAAAAGTCCAACATTAATTTCTTTTTTTTTTACCTCTTCAAAAGTCCAACATTTTTTTTTTTTACCTCTTCAAAACTCCAACATTAAAAGATTTATTTCTTTTTTTACCTCTTCAAAACTCCAACGTTAATTTCTTTTTTTTTTATCTCTTCAAAAGTCCAATATATTTTTTTTTTACCTCTTCAAAACTCCAACATTAAAAGATTTATTTCTTTTTTTACCTCTTCAAAACTCCAATGTTATTATTATTTTTGTTTTTACCTCTTCAAAAGCCCAACATTTTTTTTTTTTACATCTTCAAAACTCCAACATTTTTTTAAAACTTTTTTTTACCTCTTCAAAACTCCAAAATTAAAAGATTTATTTCTTTTTTTACCTCTTCAAAACTCCAACATTAAAAGAAATCTTTTTTTTTTACCTCTTCAAAACTCCAACATTAATTTCTTTTTTTTTTACCTCTTCAAAACTCCAACATTTTTTTTTTTACCTCTTCAAAACTCCAACATTATTATTATTTTTTTTACCTCTTCAAAACTCCAACATTAATTTTTTTTTTTTTACCTCTTCAAAACTCCAACATTAAAATAATTCTTTCTTTTTTACCTCTTCAAAACTAAAACATGAAAAGAATTCTTTCTTTTCTACCTCTTCAAAACTCCAACATTTTTTTTTTTACCTCTTCAAAACTCCAACATTTTTTTTTTTTTTTACCTCTTCAAAACTCCAACATTATTATTTTATTTTTTTTACCTCTTCAAAACTCCAACATTAAAATAATTCTTTCTTTTTTACCTCTTCAAAACTCCAATGTTATTATTATTTTTGTTTTTACCTCTTCAAAAGCCCAACATTTTTTTTTTACCTCTTCAAAACTCCAACATTTTTTTAAAACTTTTTTTTTACCTCTTCAAAACTCCAAAATTAAAAGATTTATTTCTTTTTTTACCTCTTCAAAACTCCAACATTTTTTTTTTTACCTCTTCAAAACTCCAACATTATTATTATTATTTTTTTTACCTCTTCAAAACTCCAACATTAAAATAATTCTTTCTTTTTTACCTCTTCAAAACTAAAACATGAAAAGAATTCTTTCTTTTCTACCTCTTCAAAACTCCAACATTTTTTTTTTTACCTCTTCAAAACTCCAACATTAAAAGAATTATTTCTTTTTTACCTCTCTAAAAACTCCAACATAAATTCTTTTTTTTCTTTTTTTTTACCTCTTCAAAACTCCAACATTAAAATAATTATTTGTTTATTACCTCTTCAAAACTCCAACATTAATTTCTTTTTTTTTACCTCTTCAAAAGTCCAACATTTTTTTTTTTTTACCTCTTCAAAACTCCAACATTAAAAGATTTATTTCTTTTTTTACCTCTTCAAAACGCCAACGTTAATTTCTTTTTTTTTATCTCTTCAAAAGTCCAACTTTTTTTTTTTTACCTCTTCAAAACTCCAACATTAAAAGATTTATTTCTTTTTTTACCTCTTCAAAACTCCAATGTTATTATTATTTTTGTTTTTACCTCTTCAAAAGCCCAACATTTTTTTTTTTACCTCTTCAAAACTCCAACATTTTTTTAAAACTTTTTTTTACCTCTTCAAAACTCCAAAATTAAAAGATTTATTTCTTTTTTTACCTCTTCAAAACTCCAACATTAAAAGAAATCTTTTTTTTTTACCTCTTCAAAACTCCAACATTAAAAGAATTATTTCTTTTTTACCTCTCTAAAAACTCCAACATAAATTCTTTTTTTTCTTTTTTTTACCTCTTCAAAACTCCAACATTAAAATAATTCTTTGTTTATTACCTCTTCAAAACTCCAACATTAATTTCTTTTTTTTTTACCTCTTCAAAAGTCCAACATTTTTTTTTTTACCTCTTCAAAACTCCAACATTAAAAGATTTATTTCTTTTTTTACCTCTTCAAAAGTCCAATATATATTTTTTTTACCTCTTCAAAACTCCAACATTAAAAGATTTATTTCTTTTTTTACCTCTTCAAAACTCCAATGTTATTATTATTTTTGTTTTTACCTCTTCAAAAGCCCAACATTTTTTTTTTTTACCTCTTCAAAACTCCAACATTTTTTTAAAACTTTTTTTTACCTCTTCAAAACTCCAAAATTAAAAGATTTATTTCTTTTTTTACCTCTTCAAAACTCCAACATTAAAAGAAATCTTTTTTTTTTACCTCTTCAAAACTCCAACATTAATTTCTTTTTTTTTACCTCTTCAAAACTCCAACATTTTTTTTTTTACCTCTTCAAAACTCCAACGTTAATTTTTTTTTTTTTACCTCTTCAAAACTCCAACATTAAAATAATTATTTCTTTTTTACCTCTTCAAAACTAAAACATGAAAAGAATTCTTTCTTTTCTACTTCTTCAAAACTCCAACATTTTTTTTTTTACCTCTTCAAAACTCCAACATTTTTTTTTTTTTTACCTCTTCAAAACTCCAACATTATTATTTTTTTTTTTTACCTCTTCAAAACTCCAACATTAAAATAATTCTTTCTTTTTTACCTCTTCAAAACTAAAACATGAAAAGAATTCTTTCTTTTCTACCTCTTCAAAACTCCAACATTTTTTTTTTTTTTTACCTCTTCAAAACTCCAACATTAAAAGATTATTTCTTTTTTTACCTCTTCAAAACTCCAACATTAAAATAATTCTTTCTTTTTTACCTCTTCAAAACTCCAACTTTCTTTTTTACCTCTCTAAAACTCCAACATATTTTTTTTTATTTTTTTTACCTCTTCAAATCTCCAACATTAAAATATTTCTTTCTTTGTTTTTCCTCTTCAAAACTAAAACATTAAAAGAATTCTTTCTTTTCTACCTCTTCAGAACTCCAACATTTTTTTTAATTTTTTTTACCTCTTCAAAACTCCAACATTAAAAGATGTATTTCTTTTTTTACCTCTTCAAAACTCCAACGTTAATTTCTTTTTTTTTATCTCTTCAAAAGTCCAACATTTTGTTTTACCTCTTCAAAAGTCCAACTTTTTTTTTTACCTCTTCAAAAGCCCAACATTTTTTTTTTTTTTTACCTCTTCAAAACTCCAACATTAAAAGATTATTTCTTTTTTTTCCTCTTCAAAACTAAAACATTAAAAGAATTCTTTCTTTTCTACCTCTTCAGAACTCCAACATTTTTTTTAATTTTTTTTACCTCTTCAAAACTCCAACATTAAAAGATGTATTTCTTTTTTTACCTTTTCAAAACTCCAACATTAATTTCTTTTTTTTTATCTCTTCAAAAGTCCAACGTTTTGTTTTTACCTCTTCAAAAGTCCAACTTTTTTTTTTACCTCTTCAAAAGCCCAACATTTTTTTTTTTTTACCTCTTCAAAACTCCAACATTTTTTTAAACTTTTTTTTACCTCTTCAAAACTCCAAAATTAAAATAATTCTTTCTTTTTTACCTCTCTAAAACTCCAACATGATTTTTTTTTTTTTTTTTTACCTCTTCAAAACTCCAACATTTTTTTTTTTTTTTACCTCTTCAAAACTCCAACATTGATTTTTTGTTCGTTTTTTTACCTCTTCAAAACTCAATTTTTTTTATTTTTTTTTTACCTCTTCAAAACTCCAACTTTTTTTTTTTTTTTTTTACCTCTTCAAAACTCCACAATTTTTTTTTTTTTTTTACCTCTTCAAAACTCCAACATTTTTTTTTTTTTTTACCTCTTCAAAACTCCAACATTGATTTTTTGTTCGTTTTTTTACCTCTTCAAAACTCCAACTTTTTTTTTTTTTTACCTCTTCAAAACTCCAACATTGATTTATTGTTTCTTTTTTTACCTCTTCAAAACTCCAACTTTTTTTTTTTTTCGCTCTTCAAAACTCCACAATTTTTTTTTTTTTTACCTCTTCAAAACTCCTAAATTTTTTTTTTTTTTTTTACCTCTTCAAAACTCCAACTTTTTTTTTTTTTTTTACCTCTTCAAAACTCCAAAATTTTTTTCTTTTTTTTTTTTACCTCTTCAAAACTCCACATTTTTTTTTTTTTTTACCTCTTCAAAACTACAACTTTTTTTTTTTTTTACCTCTTCAAAACTCCAACTTTTTTTTTTTTACCTCTTCAAAACTCCAACATTGATTTTTTGTTCCTTTTTTTACCTCTTCAAAACTCCACAATTTTTTTTTATTTTTCTTTTACCTCTTCAAAACTCCACAATTTTTTTTTTTTTTTTTTTTACCTCTTCAAAACTCCAACATTTTTTTTTTTTTTACCTCTTCAAAACTCCAACATTGATTTTTTGTTCCTTTTTTTACCTCTTCAAAACTCCAACTTTTTTTTTTTTTTACCTCTTCAAAACTCAATTTTTTTTTAATTTTTTTTTTTACCTCTTCAAAACTCCAACATTGATTTTTTGTTCCTTTTTTTACCTCTTCAAAACTCCTAAATTTTTTATTTTTTTTTACCTCTTCAAAACTCCAACTTTTTTTTTTTTTTTACCTCTTCAAAACTCCACAATTTTTTTTATTTATTTTTTTACCTCTTCAATACTCCAAATTTTATTTTTTTTTACCTCTTCAAAACTCCACAATTTTTTTTATATATTTTTTTTACCTCTTCAAAACTCCAACTTTTTTTTTTTTTTTTTTTTACCTCTTCAAAACTCCACAATTTTTTTTATTTATTTTTTTTACCTCTTCAATACTCCAAATTTTATTTTTTTTTACCTCTTCAAAACTCCACAATTTTTTTTATATATTTTTTTTTACCTCTTCAAAACTCCAACTTTTTTTTTTTTTTTTTTTACCTCTTCAAAACTCCACAATTTTTTTTATTTATTTTTTTTACCTCTTCAATACTCCAAATTTTATTTTTTTTTACCTCTTCAAAACTCCACAATTTTTTTTTTTTTTTTTTTTACCTCTTCAAAACTCCAACATTGATTTTTTGTTCCTTTTTTTACCTCTTCAAAACTCAATTTTTTTTAATTTTTTTTTTTATCTCTTCAAAACTCCAACATTGATTTTTTGTTCCTTTTTTTACCTCTTCAAAACTCCAAATTTTTTTTTTTTTTTTTTTTAACTCTTCAAAACTCAATTTTTTTTTATTATTTTTTTTTACCTCTTCAAAACTCCAACATTTTTTTTTTTACCTCTTCAAATCTCTACAATTTTTTTTTTTTTTTTTTTTTACCTCTTCAAAACTCCAACATTTTTTTTTTTTTTACCTCTTCAAAACTCCAACATTGATTTTTTGTTCCTTTTTTTACCTCTTCAAAACTCCACATTTTTTTTTATTTTTATTTTTTACCTCTTCAAAACTCCAACTTTTTTATTTTTTTTTACCTCTTCAAAACTCTACAATTTTTTTTTTTTTTTTTACCTCTTCAAAACTCCAACATTGATTTTTTGTTCCTTTTTTTACCTCTTCAAAACTCCAACATTGATTTTTTGTTCCTTTTTTTACCTCTTCAAAACTCCAAATTTTATTTTATTTTTTTTTATCTCTTCAAAACTCCAAATTTTTTTTTTTTTTTTACCTCTTCAAAACTCCAACTTTTTTTTTTTTTACCTCTTCAAAACTCCAACTTTTTTTTTTTTTTTTACCTCTTCAAAACTCTACAATTTTTTTTTTTTTTTTTTTTACCTCTTCAAAACTCCAACTTTTTTTTTTATTTTACCTCTTCAAAACTCCAACTTTTTTTTTTTTTTTTTTACCTCTTCAAAACTCCAACATTGATTTTTTGTTCCTTTTTTTACCTCTTCAAAACTCCAACTTTTTTTTTTTTTACCTCTTCAAAACTCAATTTTTTTTTTTTTTTTTTTTACCTCTTCAAAACTCCAACATTGATTTTTTGTTCCTTTTTTTACCTCTTCAAAACTCCAAATTTTTTTTTTTTTTTTACCTCTTCAAAACTCCAATTTTTTTTTTTTTTTTTTACCTCTTCAAAACTCCAACTTTTTTTTTTTTTTTTACCTCTTCAAAACTCCAACTTTTTTTTTTTTTTTTACCTCTTCAAAACTCCAAATTTTTTTTTTTTTTTTACCTCTTCAAAACTCCAACTTTTTTTTTTTTTAACCTCTTCAAAACTCCAACTTTTTTTTTTTTTTTTTTACCTCTTCAAAACTCCAACATTGATTTTTTGTTCCTTTTTTTACCTCTTCAAAACTCCAACTTTTTTTTTTTTTTTTTTTACCTCTTCAAAACTCCAACATTGATTTTTTGTTCCTTTTTTTACCTCTTCAAAACTCCACAATTTTTTTTATTTTTTTTTTTACCTCTTCAAAACTCCAACATTGATTTTTTGTTCCTTTTTTTACCTCTTCAAAACTCCAACTTTTTTTTTTTTACCTCTTCAAAACTCCAACATTGATTTTTTGTTCCTTTTTTTACCTCTTCAAAACTCCAAATTTTATTTTATTTTTTTTTACCTCTTCAAAACTCCAAATTTTTTTATTTTTTTTTTACCTCTTCAAAACTCCAACATTGATTTTTTGTTCCTTTTTTTACCTCTTCAAAACTCAATTTTTTTTTTTTTTTTTACCTCTTCAAAACTCCAACTTTTTTTTTTTTTTTTACCTCTTCAAAACTCTACAATTTTTTTTTTTTTTTTTTTTTACCTCTTCAAAACTCCAACTATTTTTTTATTTTACCTCTTCAAAACTCCAACTTTTTTTTTTTTTTTTTTACCTCTTCAAAACTCCAACATTGATTTTTTGTTCCTTTTTTTACCTCTTCAAAACTCAATTTTTTTTTATTTTTTTTTTACCTCTTCAAAACTCCAACATTGATTTTTTGTTCCTTTTTTTACCTCTTCAAAACTCCAATTTTTTTTTTTTTTTTTACCTCTTCAAAACTCCAATTTTTTTTTTTTTTTTACCTCTTCAAAACTCCAACTTTTTTTTTTTTTTTTACCTCTTCAAAACTCTACAATTTTTTTTTTTTTTTTTTTTTACCTCTTCAAAACTCCAACTTTTTTTTTTTTTACCTCTTCAAAACTCCAACTTTTTTTTTTTTTTTTTTTACCTCTTCAAAACTCCAACATTGATTTTTTGTTCCTTTTTTTACCTCTTCAAAACTCCAACTTTTTTTTTTTTTACCTCTTCAAAACTCAATTTTTTTTTTTTTTTTTTTTACCTCTTCAAAACTCCAACATTGATTTTTTGTTCCTTTTTTTACCTCTTCAAAACTCCAAATTTTATTTTATTTTTTTTTACCTCTTCAAAACTCCAAATTTTTTTTTTTTTTTTTACCTCTTCAAAACTCCAACATTAAAAGATTTATTTCTTTTTTTACCTCTTCAAAACTCCAATGTTATTATTATTTTTGTTTTTACCTCTTCAAAAGCCCAACATTTTTTTTTTTTACCTCTTCAAAACTCCAACATTTTTTTAAAACTTTTTTTTACCTCTTCAAAACTCCAAAATTAAAAGATTTATTTCTTTTTTTACCTCTTCAAAACTCCAACATTAAAAGAAATCTTTTTTTTTTACCTCTTCAAAACTCCAACATTAAAAGAATTATTTCTTTTTTACCTCTCTAAAAACTCCAACATAAATTCTTTTTTTTCTTTTTTTTACCTCTTCAAAACTCCAACATTAAAATAATTCTTTGTTTATTACCTCTTCAAAACTCCAACATTAATTTCTTTTTTTTTTACCTCTTCAAAAGTCCAACATTTTTTTTTTTACCTCTTCAAAACTCCAACATTAAAAGATTTATTTCTTTTTTTACCTCTTCAAAAGTCCAATATATTTTTTTTTTACCTCTTCAAAACTCCAACATTAAAAGATTTATTTCTTTTTTTACCTCTTCAAAACTCCAATGTTATTATTATTTTTGTTTTTACCTCTTCAAAAGCCCAACATTTTTTTTTTTACCTCTTCAAAACTCCAACATTTTTTTAAAACTTTTTTTTACCTCTTCAAAACTCCAAAATTAAAAGATTTATTTCTTTTTTTACCTCTTCAAAACTCCAACATTAAAAGAAATCTTTTTTTTTTACCTCTTCAAAACTCCAACATTAATTTCTTTTTTTTTACCTCTTCAAAACTCCAACATTTTTTTTTTACCTCTTCAAAACTCCAACGTTCATTTTTTTTTTTTTACCTCTTCAAAACTCCAACATTAAAAGAATTATTTCTTTTTTACCTCTCTAAAAACTCCAACATAAATTCTTTTTTTTCTTTTTTTTACCTCTTCAAAACTCCAACATTAAAATAATTCTTTGTTTATTACCTCTTCAAAAGTCCAACATTAATTTCTTTTTTTTTTACCTCTTCAAAAGTCCAACATTTTTTTTTTTTACCTCTTCAAAACTCCAACATTAAAAGATTTATTTCTTTTTTTACCTCTTCAAAACTCCAACGTTAATTTCTTTTTTTTTTATCTCTTCAAAAGTCCAATATATTTTTTTTTTACCTCTTCAAAACTCCAACATTAAAAGATTTATTTCTTTTTTTACCTCTTCAAAACTCCAATGTTATTATTATTTTTGTTTTTACCTCTTCAAAAGCCCAACATTTTTTTTTTTTACATCTTCAAAACTCCAACATTTTTTTAAAACTTTTTTTTACCTCTTCAAAACTCCAAAATTAAAAGATTTATTTCTTTTTTTACCTCTTCAAAACTCCAACATTAAAAGAAATCTTTTTTTTTTACCTCTTCAAAACTCCAACATTAATTTCTTTTTTTTTTACCTCTTCAAAACTCCAACATTTTTTTTTTTACCTCTTCAAAACTCCAACATTATTATTATTTTTTTTACCTCTTCAAAACTCCAACATTAATTTTTTTTTTTTTACCTCTTCAAAACTCCAACATTAAAATAATTCTTTCTTTTTTACCTCTTCAAAACTAAAACATGAAAAGAATTCTTTCTTTTCTACCTCTTCAAAACTCCAACATTTTTTTTTTTACCTCTTCAAAACTCCAACATTTTTTTTTTTTTTTACCTCTTCAAAACTCCAACATTATTATTTTATTTTTTTTACCTCTTCAAAACTCCAACATTAAAATAATTCTTTCTTTTTTACCTCTTCAAAACTCCAATGTTATTATTATTTTTGTTTTTACCTCTTCAAAAGCCCAACATTTTTTTTTTACCTCTTCAAAACTCCAACATTTTTTTAAAACTTTTTTTTTACCTCTTCAAAACTCCAAAATTAAAAGATTTATTTCTTTTTTTACCTCTTCAAAACTCCAACATTTTTTTTTTTACCTCTTCAAAACTCCAACATTATTATTATTATTTTTTTTACCTCTTCAAAACTCCAACATTAAAATAATTCTTTCTTTTTTACCTCTTCAAAACTAAAACATGAAAAGAATTCTTTCTTTTCTACCTCTTCAAAACTCCAACATTTTTTTTTTTACCTCTTCAAAACTCCAACATTAAAAGAATTATTTCTTTTTTACCTCTCTAAAAACTCCAACATAAATTCTTTTTTTTCTTTTTTTTTACCTCTTCAAAACTCCAACATTAAAATAATTATTTGTTTATTACCTCTTCAAAACTCCAACATTAATTTCTTTTTTTTTACCTCTTCAAAAGTCCAACATTTTTTTTTTTTTACCTCTTCAAAACTCCAACATTAAAAGATTTATTTCTTTTTTTACCTCTTCAAAACGCCAACGTTAATTTCTTTTTTTTTATCTCTTCAAAAGTCCAACTTTTTTTTTTTTACCTCTTCAAAACTCCAACATTAAAAGATTTATTTCTTTTTTTACCTCTTCAAAACTCCAATGTTATTATTATTTTTGTTTTTACCTCTTCAAAAGCCCAACATTTTTTTTTTTACCTCTTCAAAACTCCAACATTTTTTTAAAACTTTTTTTTACCTCTTCAAAACTCCAAAATTAAAAGATTTATTTCTTTTTTTACCTCTTCAAAACTCCAACATTAAAAGAAATCTTTTTTTTTTACCTCTTCAAAACTCCAACATTAAAAGAATTATTTCTTTTTTACCTCTCTAAAAACTCCAACATAAATTCTTTTTTTTCTTTTTTTTACCTCTTCAAAACTCCAACATTAAAATAATTCTTTGTTTATTACCTCTTCAAAACTCCAACATTAATTTCTTTTTTTTTTACCTCTTCAAAAGTCCAACATTTTTTTTTTTACCTCTTCAAAACTCCAACATTAAAAGATTTATTTCTTTTTTTACCTCTTCAAAAGTCCAATATATATTTTTTTTACCTCTTCAAAACTCCAACATTAAAAGATTTATTTCTTTTTTTACCTCTTCAAAACTCCAATGTTATTATTATTTTTGTTTTTACCTCTTCAAAAGCCCAACATTTTTTTTTTTTACCTCTTCAAAACTCCAACATTTTTTTAAAACTTTTTTTTACCTCTTCAAAACTCCAAAATTAAAAGATTTATTTCTTTTTTTACCTCTTCAAAACTCCAACATTAAAAGAAATCTTTTTTTTTTACCTCTTCAAAACTCCAACATTAATTTCTTTTTTTTTACCTCTTCAAAACTCCAACATTTTTTTTTTTACCTCTTCAAAACTCCAACGTTAATTTTTTTTTTTTTACCTCTTCAAAACTCCAACATTAAAATAATTATTTCTTTTTTACCTCTTCAAAACTAAAACATGAAAAGAATTCTTTCTTTTCTACTTCTTCAAAACTCCAACATTTTTTTTTTTACCTCTTCAAAACTCCAACATTTTTTTTTTTTTTACCTCTTCAAAACTCCAACATTATTATTTTTTTTTTTTACCTCTTCAAAACTCCAACATTAAAATAATTCTTTCTTTTTTACCTCTTCAAAACTAAAACATGAAAAGAATTCTTTCTTTTCTACCTCTTCAAAACTCCAACATTTTTTTTTTTTTTTACCTCTTCAAAACTCCAACATTAAAAGATTATTTCTTTTTTTACCTCTTCAAAACTCCAACATTAAAATAATTCTTTCTTTTTTACCTCTTCAAAACTCCAACTTTCTTTTTTACCTCTCTAAAACTCCAACATATTTTTTTTTATTTTTTTTACCTCTTCAAATCTCCAACATTAAAATATTTCTTTCTTTGTTTTTCCTCTTCAAAACTAAAACATTAAAAGAATTCTTTCTTTTCTACCTCTTCAGAACTCCAACATTTTTTTTAATTTTTTTTACCTCTTCAAAACTCCAACATTAAAAGATGTATTTCTTTTTTTACCTCTTCAAAACTCCAACGTTAATTTCTTTTTTTTTATCTCTTCAAAAGTCCAACATTTTGTTTTACCTCTTCAAAAGTCCAACTTTTTTTTTTACCTCTTCAAAAGCCCAACATTTTTTTTTTTTTTTACCTCTTCAAAACTCCAACATTAAAAGATTATTTCTTTTTTTTCCTCTTCAAAACTAAAACATTAAAAGAATTCTTTCTTTTCTACCTCTTCAGAACTCCAACATTTTTTTTAATTTTTTTTACCTCTTCAAAACTCCAACATTAAAAGATGTATTTCTTTTTTTACCTTTTCAAAACTCCAACATTAATTTCTTTTTTTTTATCTCTTCAAAAGTCCAACGTTTTGTTTTTACCTCTTCAAAAGTCCAACTTTTTTTTTTACCTCTTCAAAAGCCCAACATTTTTTTTTTTTTACCTCTTCAAAACTCCAACATTTTTTTAAACTTTTTTTTACCTCTTCAAAACTCCAAAATTAAAATAATTCTTTCTTTTTTACCTCTCTAAAACTCCAACATGATTTTTTTTTTTTTTTTTTACCTCTTCAAAACTCCAACATTTTTTTTTTTTTTTACCTCTTCAAAACTCCAACATTGATTTTTTGTTCGTTTTTTTACCTCTTCAAAACTCAATTTTTTTTATTTTTTTTTTACCTCTTCAAAACTCCAACTTTTTTTTTTTTTTTTTTACCTCTTCAAAACTCCACAATTTTTTTTTTTTTTTTACCTCTTCAAAACTCCAACATTTTTTTTTTTTTTTACCTCTTCAAAACTCCAACATTGATTTTTTGTTCGTTTTTTTACCTCTTCAAAACTCCAACTTTTTTTTTTTTTTTACCTCTTCAAAACTCCAACATTGATTTATTGTTTCTTTTTTTACCTCTTCAAAACTCCAACTTTTTTTTTTTTTCGCTCTTCAAAACTCCACAATTTTTTTTTTTTTTACCTCTTCAAAACTCCTAAATTTTTTTTTTTTTTTTTACCTCTTCAAAACTCCAACTTTTTTTTTTTTTTTTACCTCTTCAAAACTCCAAAATTTTTTTCTTTTTTTTTTTTACCTCTTCAAAACTCCACATTTTTTTTTTTTTTTACCTCTTCAAAACTACAACTTTTTTTTTTTTTTACCTCTTCAAAACTCCAACTTTTTTTTTTTTACCTCTTCAAAACTCCAACATTGATTTTTTGTTCCTTTTTTTACCTCTTCAAAACTCCACAATTTTTTTTTATTTTTCTTTTACCTCTTCAAAACTCCACAATTTTTTTTTTTTTTTTTTTTACCTCTTCAAAACTCCAACATTTTTTTTTTTTTTACCTCTTCAAAACTCCAACATTGATTTTTTGTTCCTTTTTTTACCTCTTCAAAACTCCAACTTTTTTTTTTTTTTTACCTCTTCAAAACTCAATTTTTTTTTAATTTTTTTTTTTACCTCTTCAAAACTCCAACATTGATTTTTTGTTCCTTTTTTTACCTCTTCAAAACTCCTAAATTTTTTATTTTTTTTTACCTCTTCAAAACTCCAACTTTTTTTTTTTTTTTACCTCTTCAAAACTCCACAATTTTTTTTATTTATTTTTTTTACCTCTTCAATACTCCAAATTTTATTTTTTTTTACCTCTTCAAAACTCCACAATTTTTTTTATATATTTTTTTTACCTCTTCAAAACTCCAACTTTTTTTTTTTTTTTTTTTTACCTCTTCAAAACTCCACAATTTTTTTTATTTATTTTTTTTACCTCTTCAATACTCCAAATTTTATTTTTTTTTACCTCTTCAAAACTCCACAATTTTTTTTATATATTTTTTTTTACCTCTTCAAAACTCCAACTTTTTTTTTTTTTTTTTTTACCTCTTCAAAACTCCACAATTTTTTTTATTTATTTTTTTTACCTCTTCAATACTCCAAATTTTATTTTTTTTTACCTCTTCAAAACTCCACAATTTTTTTTTTTTTTTTTTTTACCTCTTCAAAACTCCAACATTGATTTTTTGTTCCTTTTTTTACCTCTTCAAAACTCAATTTTTTTTAATTTTTTTTTTTATCTCTTCAAAACTCCAACATTGATTTTTTGTTCCTTTTTTTACCTCTTCAAAACTCCAAATTTTTTTTTTTTTTTTTTTTTAACTCTTCAAAACTCAATTTTTTTTTATTATTTTTTTTTACCTCTTCAAAACTCCAACATTTTTTTTTTTACCTCTTCAAATCTCTACAATTTTTTTTTTTTTTTTTTTTTACCTCTTCAAAACTCCAACATTTTTTTTTTTTTTACCTCTTCAAAACTCCAACATTGATTTTTTGTTCCTTTTTTTACCTCTTCAAAACTCCACATTTTTTTTTATTTTTATTTTTTACCTCTTCAAAACTCCAACTTTTTTATTTTTTTTTACCTCTTCAAAACTCTACAATTTTTTTTTTTTTTTTTACCTCTTCAAAACTCCAACATTGATTTTTTGTTCCTTTTTTTACCTCTTCAAAACTCCAACATTGATTTTTTGTTCCTTTTTTTACCTCTTCAAAACTCCAAATTTTATTTTATTTTTTTTTATCTCTTCAAAACTCCAAATTTTTTTTTTTTTTTTTACCTCTTCAAAACTCCAACTTTTTTTTTTTTTACCTCTTCAAAACTCCAACTTTTTTTTTTTTTTTTACCTCTTCAAAACTCTACAATTTTTTTTTTTTTTTTTTTTTACCTCTTCAAAACTCCAACTTTTTTTTTTATTTTACCTCTTCAAAACTCCAACTTTTTTTTTTTTTTTTTTACCTCTTCAAAACTCCAACATTGATTTTTTGTTCCTTTTTTTACCTCTTCAAAACTCCAACTTTTTTTTTTTTTACCTCTTCAAAACTCAATTTTTTTTTTTTTTTTTTTACCTCTTCAAAACTCCAACATTGATTTTTTGTTCCTTTTTTTACCTCTTCAAAACTCCAAATTTTTTTTTTTTTTTTACCTCTTCAAAACTCCAATTTTTTTTTTTTTTTTTTACCTCTTCAAAACTCCAACTTTTTTTTTTTTTTTTACCTCTTCAAAACTCCAACTTTTTTTTTTTTTTTTACCTCTTCAAAACTCCAAATTTTTTTTTTTTTTTTACCTCTTCAAAACTCCAACTTTTTTTTTTTTTAACCTCTTCAAAACTCCAACTTTTTTTTTTTTTTTTTTACCTCTTCAAAACTCCAACATTGATTTTTTGTTCCTTTTTTTACCTCTTCAAAACTCCAACTTTTTTTTTTTTTTTTTTACCTCTTCAAAACTCCAACATTGATTTTTTGTTCCTTTTTTTACCTCTTCAAAACTCCACAATTTTTTTTATTTTTTTTTTTACCTCTTCAAAACTCCAACATTGATTTTTTGTTCCTTTTTTTACCTCTTCAAAACTCCAACTTTTTTTTTTTTACCTCTTCAAAACTCCAACATTGATTTTTTGTTCCTTTTTTTACCTCTTCAAAACTCCAAATTTTATTTTATTTTTTTTTACCTCTTCAAAACTCCAAATTTTTTTATTTTTTTTTTACCTCTTCAAAACTCCAACATTGATTTTTTGTTCCTTTTTTTACCTCTTCAAAACTCAATTTTTTTTTTTTTTTTTACCTCTTCAAAACTCCAACTTTTTTTTTTTTTTTTACCTCTTCAAAACTCTACAATTTTTTTTTTTTTTTTTTTTTACCTCTTCAAAACTCCAACTATTTTTTTATTTTACCTCTTCAAAACTCCAACTTTTTTTTTTTTTTTTTTACCTCTTCAAAACTCCAACATTGATTTTTTGTTCCTTTTTTTACCTCTTCAAAACTCAATTTTTTTTTATTTTTTTTTTACCTCTTCAAAACTCCAACATTGATTTTTTGTTCCTTTTTTTACCTCTTCAAAACTCCAATTTTTTTTTTTTTTTTTACCTCTTCAAAACTCCAATTTTTTTTTTTTTTTTACCTCTTCAAAACTCCAACTTTTTTTTTTTTTTTTACCTCTTCAAAACTCTACAATTTTTTTTTTTTTTTTTTTTTTACCTCTTCAAAACTCCAACTTTTTTTTTTTTTACCTCTTCAAAACTCCAACTTTTTTTTTTTTTTTTTTTACCTCTTCAAAACTCCAACATTGATTTTTTGTTCCTTTTTTTACCTCTTCAAAACTCCAACTTTTTTTTTTTTTACCTCTTCAAAACTCAATTTTTTTTTTTTTTTTTTTTACCTCTTCAAAACTCCAACATTGATTTTTTGTTCCTTTTTTTACCTCTTCAAAACTCCAAATTTTATTTTATTTTTTTTTACCTCTTCAAAACTCCAAATTTTTTTTTTTTTTTTTTACCTCTTCAAAACTCCAACTTTTTTTTTTTTTTTTACCTCTTCAAAACTCTACAATTTTTTTTTTTTTTTTTTTTTACCTCTTCAAAACTCCAACTTTTTTTTTTTTTTACCTCTTCAAAACTCCAACTTTTTTTTTTTTTTTTTTTACCTCTTCAAAACTCCAACATTGATTTTTTGTTCCTTTTTTTACCTCTTCAAAACTCAATTTTTTTTTTTTTTTTTACCTCTTCAAAACTCCAACTTTTTTTTTTTTTACCTCTTCAAAACTCCAACTTTTTTTTTTTTTTACCTCTTCAAAACTCCAACTTTTTTTTTTTTTTTACCTCTTCAAAACTCCAACTTTTTTTTTTTTTACCTCTTCAAAACTCCAAATTTTTTTTTTTTTTTTTTAACCTCTTCAAAACTCCAACTTTTTTTTTTTTTTTTACCTCTTCAAAACTCTACAATTTTTTTTTTTTTTTTTTTTTTACCTCTTCAAAACTCCAACTTTTTTTTTATTTTACCTCTTCAAAACTCCAACTTTTTTTTTTTTTTTTTTACCTCTTCAAAACTCCAACATTGATTTTTTGTTCCTTTTTTTACCTCTTCAAAACTCCAACTTTTTTTTTTTTTACCTCTTCAAAACTCAATTTTTTTTAATTTTTTTTTTACCTCTTCAAAACTCCAACATTGATTTTTTGTTCCTTTTTTTACCTCTTCAAAACTCCAAATTTTTTTTTTTTTTTTACCTCTTCAAAACTCAAATTTTTTTTTTTTTTTACCTCTTCAAAACTCCAACTTTTTTTTTTTTTTTTTACCTCTTCAAAACTCTACAATTTTTTTTTTTTTTTTTTTACCTCTTCAAAACTCCAACATTGATTTTTTGTTCCTTTTTTTACCTCTTCAAAACTCCAACTTTTTTTTTTTTTACCTCTTCAAAACTCAATTTTTTTTTTTTTTTTTTTTACCTCTTCAAAACTCCAACATTGATTTTTTGTTCCTTTTTTTACCTCTTCAAAACTCCAAATTTTTTTTTTTTTTTTACCTCTTCAAAACTCAAATTTTTTTTTTTTTTTTACCTCTTCAAAACTCCAACTTTTTTTTTTTTTTTTTACCTCTTCAAAACTCTACAATTTTTTTTTTTTTTTTTTTTTACCTCTTCAAAACTCCAACTTTTTTTTTTTTTACCTCTTCAAAACTCCAACTTTTTTTTTTTTTTTTTTTACCTCTTCAAAACTCCAACATTGATTTTTTGTTCCTTTTTTTACCTCTTCAAAACTCCAACTTTTTTTCTTTTTTTTTTTTACCTCTTCAAAACTCCAACATTGATTTTTTTTTTTACCTCTTCAAAACTCCAACATTGATTTTTTGTTCCTTTTTTTACCTCTTCAAAACTGAATTTTTTTTTATTTTTTTTTTATCTCTTCAAAACTCCAACATTGATTTTTTGTTCCTTTTTTTACCTCTTCAAAACTCCAAATTTTTTTTTTTTTTTTTTTTTACCTCTTCAAAACTCAATTTTTTTTTTTTTTTTTTTTACCTCTTCAAAACTCCAACATTTTTTTTTTTTTACCTCTTCAAATCTCTACAATTTTTTTTTTTTTTTTTTTTACCTCTTCAAAACTCCAACATTGATTTTTTGTTCCTTTTTTTACCTCTTCAAAACTCCACATTTTTTTTTATTTTTTTTTTTTACCTCTTCAAAACTCCAACTTTTTATTTTTTTTTACCTCTTCAAAACTCTACAATTTTTTTTTTTTTTTTTACCTCTTCAAAACTCCATTTTTTTTTTTTTTACCTCTTCAAAACTCCAACATTGATTTTTTGTTCCTTTTTTTACCTCTTCAAAACTCCAACTTTTTTTTTTTTTTTACCTCTTCAAAACTCCAACATTGATTTTTTGTTCCTTTTTTTACCTCTTCAAAACTCAAATTTTTTTTAATTTTTTTTTTACCTCTTCAAAACTCCAACATTGATTTTTTGTTCCTTTTTTTACCTCTTCAAAACTCCAAATATTTTTTTTTTTTTTTTTTTACCTCTTCAAAACTCAATTTTTTTTTTTTTTTTTACCTCTTCAAAACTCCAACATTTTTTTTTTTTTACCTCTTCAAATCTCTACAATTTTTTTTTTTTTTTTTTTTACCTCTTCAAAACTCCAACATTGATTTTTTGTTCCTTTTTTTACCTCTTCAAAACTCCACATTTTTTTTTATTTTTTTTTTTTACCTCTTCAAAACTCCAACTTTTTATTTTTTTTTACCTCTTCAAAACTCTACAATTTTTTTTTTTTTTTTTACCTCTTCAAAACTCCATTTTTTTTTTTTTTACCTCTTCAAAACTCCAACATTGATTTTTTGTTCCTTTTTTTACCTCTTCAAAACTCCAACTTTTTTTTTTTTTTTACCTCTTCAAAACTCCAACATTGATTTTTTGTTCCTTTTTTTACCTCTTCAAAACTCAAATTTTTTTTAATTTTTTTTTTACCTCTTCAAAACTCCAACATTGATTTTTTGTTCCTTTTTTTACCTCTTCAAAACTCCAAATATTTTTTTTTTTTTTTTTTTACCTCTTCAAAACTCAATTTTTTTTTTTTTTTTTACCTCTTCAAAACTCCAACTTTTTTTTTTTTTTTACCTCTTCAAAACTCCACAATTTTTTTTTTTTTTTTTTTACCTCTTCAAAACTCCAACTTTTTTTTTTTTTACCTCTTCAAAACTCCAACTTTTTTTTTTTTTTTACCTCTTCAAAACTCCAACTTTTTTTTTTTTTTACCTCTTCAAAACTCCAACTTTTTTTTTTTTTTTTTTTACCTCTTCAAAACTCCAACATTGATTTTTTGTTCCTTTTTTTACCTCTTCAAAACTCCAACTTTTTTTTTTTTTACCTCTTCAAAACTCAATTTTTTTTTTTTTTTTTTACCTCTTCAAAACTCCAACATTGATTTTTTGTTCCTTTTTTTACCTCTTCAAAACTCAATTTTTTTTTTTTTTTTTACCTCTTCAAAACTCCAACTTTTTTTTTTTTTTTACCTCTTCAAAACTCCAACTTTTTTTTTTTTTTACCTCTTCAAAACTCCAACTTTTTTTTTTTTTTTTTTTACCTCTTCAAAACTCCAACATTGATTTTTTGTTCCTTTTTTTACCTCTTCAAAACTCAATTTTTTTTTTTTTTTTACCTCTTCAAAACTCCAACTTTTTTTTTTTTTTTACCTCTTCAAAACTCCAACTTTTTTTTTTTTTTTACCTCTTCAAAACTCCACAATTTTTTTTTTTTTTTTTTTTACCTCTTCAAAACTCCAACTTTTTTTTTTTTTTACCTCTTCAAAACTCCAACTTTTTTTTTTTTTTTTACCTCTTCAAAACTCCAACTTTTTTTTTTTTTTACCTCTTCAAAACTCCAACTTTTTTTTTTTTTTTTACCTCTTCAAAACTCTACAATTTTTTTTTTTTTTTTTTTTTTACCTCTTCAAAACTCCAACTTTTTTTTTATTTTACCTCTTCAAAACTCCAACTTTTTTTTTTTTTTTTTTACCTCTTCAAAACTCCAACATTGATTTTTTGTTCCTTTTTTTACCTCTTCAAAACTCCAACTTTTTTTTTTTTTACCTCTTCAAAACTCCAACTTTTTTTTTTTTTTTTTACCTCTTCAAAACTCCAACATTGATTTTTTGTTCCTTTTTTTACCTCTTCAAAACTCAATTTTTTTTTTTTTTTTACCTCTTCAAAACTCCAACTTTTTTTTTTTTTTTACCTCTTCAAAACTCCAACTTTTTTTTTTTTTTACCTCTTCAAAACTCCACAATTTTTTTTTTTTTTTTTTTTACCTCTTCAAAACTCCAACTTTTTTTTTTTTTTACCTCTTCAAAACTCCAACTTTTTTTTTTTTTTTACCTCTTCAAAACTCCAACTTTTTTTTTTTTTTACCTCTTCAAAACTCCAACTTTTTTTTTTTTTTTTACCTCTTCAAAACTCTACAATTTTTTTTTTTTTTTTTTTTTACCTCTTCAAAACTCCAACTTTTTTTTTATTTTACCTCTTCAAAACTCCAACTTTTTTTTTTTTTTTTTTACCTCTTCAAAACTCCAACATTGATTTTTTGTTCCTTTTTTTACCTCTTCAAAACTCCAACTTTTTTTTTTTTTACCTCTTCAAAACTCAATTTCTTTTTTTTTTTTTTTTACCTCTTCAAAACTCCAACATTGATTTTTTGTTCCTTTTTTTACCTCTTCAAAACTCCAAATTTTTTTTTTTTTTTTACCTCTTCAAAACTCCAACTTTTTTTTTATTTTACCTCTTCAAAACTCCAACTTTTTTTTTTTTTTTTTTACCTCTTCAAAACTCCAACATTGATTTTTTGTTCCTTTTTTTACCTCTTCAAAACTCCAACTTTTTTTTTTTTTACCTCTTCAAAACTCAATTTTTTTTTATTTTTTTTTTACCTCTTCAAAACTCCAACATTGATTTTTTGTTCCTTTTTTTACCTCTTCAAAACTCCAAATTTTTTTTTTTTTTTTACCTCTTCAAAACTCCAATTTTTTTTTTTTTTTTACCTCTTCAAAACTCCAACTTTTTTTTTTTTTTTTTACCTCTTCAAAACTCTACAATTTTTTTTTTTTTTTTTTTTTTACCTCTTCAAAACTCCAACTTTTTTTTTTTTTACCTCTTCAAAACTCCAACTTTTTTTTTTTTTTTTTTTACCTCTTCAAAACTCCAACATTGATTTTTTGTTCCTTTTTTTACCTCTTCAAAACTCCAACTTTTTTTTTTTTTTTTTTTACCTCTTCAAAACTCCAACATTGATTTTTTTTTTTACCTCTTCAAAACTCCAACATTGATTTTTTGTTCCTTTTTTTACCTCTTCAAAACTGAATTTTTTTTTTATTTTTTTTTTATCTCTTCAAAACTCCAACATTGATTTTTTGTTCCTTTTTTTACCTCTTCAAAACTCCAAATTTTTTTTTTTTTTTTTTTTTACCTCTTCAAAACTCAATTTTTTTTTTTTTTTTTTTTTACCTCTTCAAAACTCCAACATTTTTTTTTTTTTACCTCTTCAAAACTCAATTTTTTTTTTTTTTTTTTTTTACCTCTTCAAAACTCCAACATTTTTTTTTTTTTACCTCTTCAAATCTCTACAATTTTTTTTTTTTTTTTTTTACCTCTTCAAAACTCCAACATTGATTTTTTGTTCCTTTTTTTACCTCTTCAAAACTCCACATTTTTTTTTATTTTTTTTTTTTACCTCTTCAAAACTCCAACTTTTTATTTTTTTTTACCTCTTCAAAACTCTACAATTTTTTTTTTTTTTTTTACCTCTTCAAAACTCCATTTTTTTTTTTTTTACCTCTTCAAAACTCCAACATTGATTTTTTGTTCCTTTTTTTACCTCTTCAAAACTCCAACTTTTTTTTTTTTTTTACCTCTTCAAAACTCCAACATTGATTTTTTGTTCCTTTTTTTACCTCTTCAAAACTCAATTTTTTTTTTAATTTTTTTTTTACCTCTTCAAAACTCCAACATTGATTTTTTGTTCCTTTTTTTACCTCTTCAAAACTCCAAATATTTTTTTTTTTTTTTTTTTACCTCTTCAAAACTCAATTTTTTTTTTTTTTTTTACCTCTTCAAAACTCCAACTTTTTTTTTTTTTTTACCTCTTCAAAACTCCACAATTTTTTTTTTTTTTTTTTTTACCTCTTCAAAACTCCAACTTTTTTTTTTTTTACCTCTTCAAAACTCCAACTTTTTTTTTTTTTTTACCTCTTCAAAACTCCAACTTTTTTTTTTTTTTACCTCTTCAAAACTCCAACTTTTTTTTTTTTTTTTTTTACCTCTTCAAAACTCCAACATTGATTTTTTGTTCCTTTTTTTACCTCTTCAAAACTCCAACTTTTTTTTTTTTTACCTCTTCAAAACTCAATTTTTTTTTTTTTTTTTTACCTCTTCAAAACTCCAACATTGATTTTTTGTTCCTTTTTTTACCTCTTCAAAACTCAATTTTTTTTTTTTTTTTACCTCTTCAAAACTCCAACTTTTTTTTTTTTTTTACCTCTTCAAAACTCCAACTTTTTTTTTTTTTTTACCTCTTCAAAACTCCAACTTTTTTTTTTTTTTACCTCTTCAAAACTCCAACTTTTTTTTTTTTTTTTTTTACCTCTTCAAAACTCCAACATTGATTTTTTGTTCCTTTTTTTACCTCTTCAAAACTCAATTTTTTTTTTTTTTTACCTCTTCAAAACTCCAACTTTTTTTTTTTTTTTACCTCTTCAAAACTCCAACTTTTTTTTTTTTTTTTACCTCTTCAAAACTCCACAATTTTTTTTTTTTTTTTTTTACCTCTTCAAAACTCCAACTTTTTTTTTTTTTTACCTCTTCAAAACTCCAACTTTTTTTTTTTTTTTACCTCTTCAAAACTCCAACTTTTTTTTTTTTTTACCTCTTCAAAACTCCAACTTTTTTTTTTTTTTTTACCTCTTCAAAACTCTACAATTTTTTTTTTTTTTTTTTTTTACCTCTTCAAAACTCCAACATTGATTTTTTGTTCCTTTTTTTACCTCTTCAAAACTCCAACTTTTTTTTTTTTTACCTCTTCAAAACTCAATTTCTTTTTTTTTTTTTTTTACCTCTTCAAAACTCCAACATTGATTTTTTGTTCCTTTTTTTACCTCTTCAAAACTCCAAATTTTTTTTTTTTTTTTACCTCTTCAAAACTCCAATTTTTTTTTTTTTTTTACCTCTTCAAAACTCCAACTTTTTTTTTTTTTTTTACCTCTTCAAAACTCCAAATTTTTTTTTTTTTTTTTTTTTACCTCTTCAAAACTCAATTTTTTTTTTTTTTTTTTTTTACCTCTTCAAAACTCCAACATTTTTTTTTTTTACCTCTTCAAATCTCTACAATTTTTTTTTTTTTTTTTTTTTTACCTCTTCAAAACTCCAACATTGATTTTTTGTTCCTTTTTTTACCTCTTCAAAACTCCAAATTTTTTTTTTTTTTTTTTTTACCTCTTCAAAACTCAATTTTTTTTTTTTTTTTTTTTTACCTCTTCAAAACTCCAACATTTTTTTTTTTTTACCTCTTCAAATCTCTACAATTTTTTTTTTTTTTTTTTTTACCTCTTCAAAACTCCAACATTGATTTTTTGTTCCTTTTTTTACCTCTTCAAAACTCCACATTTTTTTTTATTTTTTTTTTTTACCTCTTCAAAACTCCAACTTTTTATTTTTTTTTACCTCTTCAAAACTCTACAATTTTTTTTTTTTTTTTTACCTCTTCAAAACTCCATTTTTTTTTTTTTTACCTCTTCAAAACTCCAACATTGATTTTTTGTTCCTTTTTTTACCTCTTCAAAACTCCAACTTTTTTTTTTTTTTTACCTCTTCAAAACTCCAACATTGATTTTTTGTTCCTTTTTTTACCTCTTCAAAACTCAATTTTTTTTTAATTTTTTTTTTACCTCTTCAAAACTCCAACATTGATTTTTTGTTCCTTTTTTTACCTCTTCAAAACTCCAAATATTTTTTTTTTTTTTTTTTTTACCTCTTCAAAACTCAATTTTTTTTTTTTTTTTTTACCTCTTCAAAACTCCAACTTTTTTTTTTTTTTTACCTCTTCAAAACTCCACAATTTTTTTTTTTTTTTTTTTACCTCTTCAAAACTCCAACTTTTTTTTTTTTTACCTCTTCAAAACTCCAACTTTTTTTTTTTTTTTACCTCTTCAAAACTCCAACTTTTTTTTTTTTTTTTTTTTACCTCTTCAAAACTCCAACATTGATTTTTTGTTCCTTTTTTTACCTCTTCAAAACTCCAACTTTTTTTTTTTTTACCTCTTCAAAACTCAATTTTTTTTTTTTTTTTTTTACCTCTTCAAAACTCCAACATTGATTTTTTGTTCCTTTTTTTACCTCTTCAAAACTCAATTTTTTTTTTTTTTTTTACCTCTTCAAAACTCCAACTTTTTTTTTTTTTTTACCTCTTCAAAACTCCAACTTTTTTTTTTTTTTACCTCTTCAAAACTCCAACTTTTTTTTTTTTTTTTTTACCTCTTCAAAACTCCAACATTGATTTTTGTTCCTTTTTTTACCTCTTCAAAACTCAATTTTTTTTTTTTTTTTACCTCTTCAAAACTCCAACTTTTTTTTTTTTTTTACCTCTTCAAAACTCCAACTTTTTTTTTTTTTTTACCTCTTCAAAACTCCACAATTTTTTTTTTTTTTTTTTTTACCTCTTCAAAACTCCAACTTTTTTTTTTTTTTACCTCTTCAAAACTCCAACTTTTTTTTTTTTTTACCTCTTCAAAACTCCAACTTTTTTTTTTTTTTTTTTTTACCTCTTCAAAACTCCAACATTGATTTTTTGTTCCTTTTTTTACCTCTTCAAAACTCCAACTTTTTTTTTTTTTACCTCTTCAAAACTCAATTTCTTTTTTTTTTTTTTTTACCTCTTCAAAACTCCAACATTGATTTTTTGTTCCTTTTTTTACCTCTTCAAAACTCCAACTTTTTTTTTTTTTTTACCTCTTCAAAACTCCACAATTTTTTTTTTTTTTTTTTTTACCTCTTCAAAACTCCAACTTTTTTTTTTTTTACCTCTTCAAAACTCCAACTTTTTTTTTTTTTTTACCTCTTCAAAACTCCAACTTTTTTTTTTTTTTTTTTTACCTCTTCAAAACTCCAACATTGATTTTTTGTTCCTTTTTTTACCTCTTCAAAACTCCAACTTTTTTTTTTTTTTACCTCTTCAAAACTCAATTTTTTTTTTTTTTTTTTACCTCTTCAAAACTCCAACATTGATTTTTTGTTCCTTTTTTTACCTCTTCAAAACTCAATTTTTTTTTTTTTTTTTACCTCTTCAAAACTCCAACTTTTTTTTTTTTTTTACCTCTTCAAAACTCCAACTTTTTTTTTTTTTTACCTCTTCAAAACTCCAACTTTTTTTTTTTTTTTTTTTACCTCTTCAAAACTCCAACATTGATTTTTGTTCCTTTTTTTACCTCTTCAAAACTCAATTTTTTTTTTTTTTTTACCTCTTCAAAACTCCAACTTTTTTTTTTTTTTTACCTCTTCAAAACTCCAACTTTTTTTTTTTTTTTACCTCTTCAAAACTCCACAATTTTTTTTTTTTTTTTTTTTACCTCTTCAAAACTCCAACTTTTTTTTTTTTTTACCTCTTCAAAACTCCAACTTTTTTTTTTTTTTACCTCTTCAAAACTCCAACTTTTTTTTTTTTTTTTACCTCTTCAAAACTCTACAATTTTTTTTTTTTTTTTTTTTTTACCTCTTCAAAACTCCAACTTTTTTTTTATTTTACCTCTTCAAAACTCCAACTTTTTTTTTTTTTTTTTTTACCTCTTCAAAACTCCAACATTGATTTTTTGTTCCTTTTTTTACCTCTTCAAAACTCCAACTTTTTTTTTTTTTACCTCTTCAAAACTCAATTTCTTTTTTTTTTTTTTTTACCTCTTCAAAACTCCAACATTGATTTTTTGTTCCTTTTTTTACCTCTTCAAAACTCCAAATTTTTTTTTTTTTTTTACCTCTTCAAAACTCCAATTTTTTTTTTTTTTTTTTACCTCTTCAAAACTCCAACTTTTTTTTTTTTTTTACCTCTTCAAAACTCCAAATTTTTTTTTTTTTTTTTTTTTACCTCTTCAAAACTCAATTTTTTTTTTTTTTTTTTTTTACCTCTTCAAAACTCCAACATTTTTTTTTTTTTACCTCTTCAAATCTCTACAATTTTTTTTTTTTTTTTTTTTTACCTCTTCAAAACTCCAACATTGATTTTTTGTTCCTTTTTTTACCTCTTCAAAACTCCACATTTTTTTTTATTTTTTTTTTTTACCTCTTCAAAACTCCAACTTTTTATTTTTTTTTACCTCTTCAAAACTCCAACTTTTTATTTTTTTTTATCTCTTCAAAACTCTACAATTTTTTATTTTTTTTTTACCTCTTCAAAACTCAATTTTTTTTTTTTTACCTCTTCAAAACTCCAACATTGATTTTTTGTTCCTTTTTTTACCTCTTCAAAACTCCAACTTTTTTTTTTTTTTTACCTCTTCAAAACTCCAACATTGATTTTTTGTTCCTTTTTTTACCTCTTCAAAACTCAATTTTTTTTTAATTTTTTTTTTACCTCTTCAAAACTCCAACATTGATTTTTTGTTCCTTTTTTTACCTCTTCAAAACTCCAAATATTTTTTTTTTTTTTTTTTTACCTCTTCAAAACTCAATTTTTTTTTTTTTTTTTACCTCTTCAAAACTCCAACTTTTTTTTTTTTTTACCTCTTCAAAACTCCACAATTTTTTTTTTTTTTTTTTTTTACCTCTTCAAAACTCCAACTTTTTTTTTTTTTACCTCTTCAAAACTCCAACTTTTTTTTTTTTTTTACCTCTTCAAAACTCCAACTTTTTTTTTTTTTTACCTCTTCAAAACTCCAACATTGATTTTTTGTTCCTTTTTTTACCTCTTCAAAACTCAATTTTTTTTTTTTTTTTACCTCTTCAAAACTCCAACTTTTTTTTTTTTTTTACCTCTTCAAAACTCCAACTTTTTTTTTTTTTTACCTCTTCAAAACTCCACAATTTTTTTTTTTTTTTTTTTTACCTCTTCAAAACTCCAACTTTTTTTTTTTTTTACCTCTTCAAAACTCCAACTTTTTTTTTTTTTTTACCTCTTCAAAACTCCAACTTTTTTTTTTTTTTACCTCTTCAAAACTCCAACTTTTTTTTTTTTTTTTACCTCTTCAAAACTCTACAATTTTTTTTTTTTTTTTTTTTTTACCTCTTCAAAACTCCAACTTTTTTTTTATTTTACCTCTTCAAAACTCCAACTTTTTTTTTTTTTTTTTTACCTCTTCAAAACTCCAACATTGATTTTTTGTTCCTTTTTTTACCTCTTCAAAACTCCAACTTTTTTTTTTTTTACCTCTTCAAAACTCAATTTCTTTTTTTTTTTTTTTTACCTCTTCAAAACTCCAACATTGATTTTTTGTTCCTTTTTTTACCTCTTCAAAACTCCAAATTTTTTTTTTTTTTTTACCTCTTCAAAACTCCAATTTTTTTTTTTTTTTTTACCTCTTCAAAACTCCAACTTTTTTTTTTTTTTTTTACCTCTTCAAAACTCCAAATTTTTTTTTTTTTTTTTTTTACCTCTTCAAAACTCAATTTTTTTTTTTTTTTTTTTTTACCTCTTCAAAACTCCAACATTTTTTTTTTTTTACCTCTTCAAATCTCTACAATTTTTTTTTTTTTTTTTTTTTACCTCTTCAAAACTCCAACATTGATTTTTTGTTCCTTTTTTTACCTCTTCAAAACTCCACATTTTTTTTAATTTTTTTTTTTACCTCTTCAAAACTCCAACTTTTTATTTTTTTTTACCTCTTCAAAACTCCAACTTTTTATTTTTTTTTATCTCTTCAAAACTCTACAATTTTTTATTTTTTTTTACCTCTTCAAAACTCCATTTTTTTTTTTTTTACCTCTTCAAAACTCCAACATTGATTTTTTGTTCCTTTTTTTACCTCTTCAAAACTCCAACTTTTTTTTTTTTTTTACCTCTTCAAAACTCCAACATTGATTTTTTGTTCCTTTTTTTACCTCTTCAAAACTCAATTTTTTTTAAATTTTTTTTTTACCTCTTCAAAACTCCAACATTGATTTTTTGTTCCTTTTTTTACCTCTTCAAAACTCCAAATATTTTTTTTTTTTTTTTTTTTACCTCTTCAAAACTCAATTTTTTTTTTTTTTTTTACCTCTTCAAAACTCCAACTTTTTTTTTTTTTTTACCTCTTCAAAACTCCAACTTTTTTTTTTTTTTACCTCTTCAAAACTCCACAATTTTTTTTTTTTTTTTTTTTACCTCTTCAAAACTCCAACTTTTTTTTTTTTTTACCTCTTCAAAACTCCAACTTTTTTTTTTTTTTTACCTCTTCAAAACTCCAACTTTTTTTTTTTTTTACCTCTTCAAAACTCCAACTTTTTTTTTTTTTTTTACCTCTTCAAAACTCTACAATTTTTTTATTTTTTTTTTTTTTACCTCTTCAAAACTCCAACTTTTTTTTTATTTTACCTCTTCAAAACTCCAACTTTTTTTTTTTTTTTTTTACCTCTTCAAAACTCCAACATTGATTTTTTGTTCCTTTTTTTACCTCTTCAAAACTCCAACTTTTTTTTTTTTTACCTCTTCAAAACTCAATTTCTTTTTTTTTTTTTTTTACCTCTTCAAAACTCCAACATTGATTTTTTGTTCCTTTTTTTACCTCTTCAAAACTCCAAATTTTTTTTTTTTTTTTACCTCTTCAAAACTCCAATTTTTTTTTTTTTTTTTACCTCTTCAAAACTCCAACTTTTTTTTTTTTTTTTACCTCTTCAAAACTCCAAATTTTTTTTTTTTTTTTTTTTTACCTCTTCAAAACTCAATTTTTTTTTATTTTTTTTTTTACCTCTTCAAAACTCCAACATTTTTTTTTTTTTACCTCTTCAAATCTCTACAATTTTTTTTTTTTTTTTTTTTTACCTCTTCAAAACTCCAACATTGATTTTTTGTTCCTTTTTTTACCTCTTCAAAACTCCACATTTTTTTTTATTTTTTTTTTTTACCTCTTCAAAACTCCAACTTTTTATTTTTTTTTACCTCTTCAAAACTCCAACTTTTTATTTTTTTTTATCTCTTCAAAACTCTACAATTTTTTATTTTTTTTTTACCTCTTCAAAACTCCATTTTTTTTTTTTTTACCTCTTCAAAACTCCAACATTGATTTTTTGTTCCTTTTTTTACCTCTTCAAAACTCCAACTTTTTTTTTTTTTTTACCTCTTCAAAACTCCAACATTGATTTTTTGTTCCTTTTTTTACCTCTTCAAAACTCAATTTTTTTAAAATTTTTTTTTTACCTCTTCAAAACTCAATTTTTTTTAAATTTTTTTTTTACCTCTTCAAAACTCCAACATTGATTTTTTGTTCCTTTTTTTACCTCTTCAAAACTCCA
This sequence comes from Callionymus lyra, assembly GCF_982586985.1. Lineage (NCBI taxonomy): Eukaryota > Metazoa > Chordata > Actinopteri > Syngnathiformes > Callionymidae > Callionymus > Callionymus lyra. Next base: position 60,164 of record NW_028258601.1, read on the forward strand.
ACTTTTTTTTTTTTTTTACCTCTTCAAAACTCCAACATTGATTTTTTGTTCCTTTTTTTACCTCTTCAAAACTCCAACTTTTTTTTTTTTTTTTTTTACCTCTTCAAAACTCCAACATTGATTTTTTGTTCCTTTTTTTACCTCTTCAAAACTCCAACTTTTTTTTTTTTTACCTCTTCAAAACTCAATTTTTTTTTTTTTTTTTTTTTACCTCTTCAAAACTCCAACATTGATTTTTTGTTCCTTTTTTTACCTCTTCAAAACTCCAAATTTTATTTTATTTTTTTTACCTCTTCAAAACTCCAAATTTTTTTATTTTTTTTTTACCTCTTCAAAACTCCAACATTGATTTTTTGTTCCTTTTTTTACCTCTTCAAAACTCAATTTTTTTTTTTTTTTTTACCTCTTCAAAACTCCAACTTTTTTTTTTTTTTTACCTCTTCAAAACTCCAACTTTTTTTTTTTTTTTACCTCTTCAAAACTCCAACATTATTATTTTTTTTTTTTTACCTCTTCAAAACTCCAACATTAAAATAATTCTTTCTTTTTTACCTCTTCAAAACTCCAATGTTATTATTATTTTTGTTTTTACCTCTTCAAAAGCCCAACATTTTTTTTTTACCTCTTCAAAACTCCAACATTTTTTTAAAACTTTTTTTTTACCTCTTCAAAACTCCAAAATTAAAAGATTTATTTCTTTTTTTACCTCTTCAAAACTCCAACATTTTTTTTTTTACCTCTTTAAAACTCCAACATTATTATTATTTTTTTTTTTACCTCTTCAAAACTCCAACATTAAAATAATTCTTTCTTTTTTACCTATTCAAAACTAAAACATGAAAAGAATTCTTTCTTTTCTACCTCTTCAAAACTCCAACATTTTTTTTTTTACCTCTTCAAAACTCCAACATTAAAAGAATTATTTCTTTTTTACCTCTCTAAAAACTCCAACATAAATTCTTTTTTTTCTTTTTTTTTACCTCTTCAAAACTCCAACATTAAAATAATTATTTGTTTATTACCTCTTCAAAACTCCAACATTAATTTCTTTTTTTTACCTCTTCAAAAGTCCAACATTTTTTTTTTTTTACCTCTTCAAAACTCCAACATTAAAAGATTTATTTCTTTTTTTACCTCTTCAAAACGCCAACGTTAATTTCTTTTTTTTTATCTCTTCAAAAGTCCAACATTTTTTTTTTTACCTCTTCAAAACTCCAACATTAAAAGATTTATTTCTTTTTTTACCTCTTCAAAACTCCAATGTTATTATTATTTTTGTTTTTACCTCTTCAAAAGCCCAACATTTTTTTTTTACCTCTTCAAAACTCCAACATTTTTTTAAAACTTTTTTTTACCTCTTCAAAACTCCAAAATTAAAAGATTTATTTCTTTTTTTACCTCTTCAAAACTCCAACATTAAAAGAAATATTTTTTTTGTTACCTCTTCAAAACTCCAACATTAAAATAATTCTTTCTTTTTTACCTCTTCAAAACTAAAACATGAAAAGAATTCTTTCTTTTCTACTTCTTCAAAACTCCAACATTTTTTTTTTTACCTCTTCAAAACTCCAACATTAAAAGAATTATTTCTTTTTTACCTCTCTAAAAACTCCAACATTAAAATAATTCTTTGTTTATTACCTCTTCAAAACTCCAACATTAATTTCTTTTTTTTTTACCTCTTCAAAAGTCCAACATTTTTTTTTTTTTACCTCTTCAAAACTCCAACATTAAAAGATTTATTTCTTTTTTTACCTCTTCAAAACTCCAACGTTAATTTCCTTTTTTTTTTATCTCTTCAAAAGTCCAATATATATTTTTTTTACCTCTTCAAAACTCCAACATTAAAAGATTTATTTCTTTTTTTACCTCTTCAAAACTCCAATGTTATTATTATTTTTGTTTTTACCTCTTCAAAAGCCCAACATTTTTTTTTTTACCTCTTCAAAACTCCAACATTTTTTTAAAACTTTTTTTTACCTCTTCAAAACTCCAAAATTAAAAGATTTATTTCTTTTTTTACCTCTTCAAAACTCCAACATTAAAAGAAATCTTTTTTTTTTACCTCTTCAAAACTCCAACATTAATTTCTTTTTTTTTACCTCTTCAAAACTCCAACATTTTTTTTTTTACCTCTTCAAAACTCCAACGTTAATTTTTTTTTTTTTACCTCTTCAAAACTCCAACATTAAAATAATTCTTTCTTTTTTACCTCTTCAAAACTAAAACATGAAAAGAATTCTTTCTTTTCTACTTCTTCAAAACTCCAACATTTTTTTTTTTACCTCTTCAAAACTCCAACATTAAAAGAATTATTTCTTTTTTACCTCTCTAAAAACTCCAACATAATTTCTTTTTTTTCTTTTTTTTACCTCTTCAAAACTCCAACATTAAAATAATTCTTTGTTTATTACCTCTTCAAAACTCCAACATTAATTTCTTTTTTTTTTACCTCTTCAAAAGTCCAACATTTTTTTTTTTTTACCTCTTCAAAACTCCAACATTAAAAGATTTATTTCTTTTTTTACCTCTTCAAAACTCCAACGTTAATTTCTTTTTTTTTATCTCTTCAAAAGTCCAATATATTTTTTTTTTACCTCTTCAAAACTCCAACATTAAAAGATTTATTTCTTTTTTTACCTCTTCAAAACTCCAATGTTATTATTATTTTTTTTTTTACCTCTTCAAAACTCCAACATTTTTTTAAAACTTTTTTTTACCTCTTCAAAACTCCAAAATTAAAAGATTTATTTCTTTTTTTACCTCTTCAAAACTCCAACATTAAAAGAAATCTTTTTTTTTTACCTCTTCAAAACTCCAACATTAAAAGAATTATTTCTTTTTTACCTCTCTAAAAACTCCAACATAAATTCTTTTTTTTCTTTTTTTTACCTCTTCAAAACTCCAACATTAAAATAATTCTTTGTTTATTACCTCTTCAAAACTCCAACATTAATTTCTTTTTTTTTTACCTCTTCAAAAGTCCAACATTTTTTTTTTTACCTCTTCAAAACTCCAACATTAAAATATTTATTTCTTTTTTTACCTCTTCAAAAGTCCAATATATATTTTTTTTACCTCTTCAAAACTCCAACATTAAAAGATTTATTTCTTTTTTTACCTCTTCAAAACTCCAATGTTATTATTATTTTTGTTTTTACCTCTTCAAAAGCCCAACATTTTTTTTTTTTACCTCTTCAAAACTCCAACATTTTTTTAAAACTTTTTTTTACCTCTTCAAAACTCCAAAATTAAAAGATTTATTTCTTTTTTTACCTCTTCAAAACTCCAACATTAAAAGAAATCTTTTTTTTTTACCTCTTCAAAACTCCAACATTAATTTCTTTTTTTTACCTCTTCAAAACTCCAACATTTTTTTTTTACCTCTTCAAAACTCCAACGTTAATTTTTTTTTTTTTACCTCTTCAAAACTCCAACATTAAAATAATTCTTTCTTTTTTACCTCTTCAAAACTAAAACATGAAAAGAATTCTTTCTTTTCTACTTCTTCAAAACTCCAACATTTTTTTTTTTACCTCTTCAAAACTCCAACATTAAAAGAATTATTTCTTTTTTACCTCTCTAAAAACTCCAACATAAATTCTTTTTTTTCTTTTTTTTACCTCTTCAAAACTCCAACATTAAAATAATTCTTTGTTTATTACCTCTTCAAAACTCCAACATTAATTTCTTTTTTTTTTACCTCTTCAAAAGTCCAACATTTTTTTTTTTTTACCTCTTCAAAACTCCAACATTAAAAGATTTATTTCTTTTTTTACCTCTTCAAAACTCCAATGTTATTATTATTTTTGTTTTTACCTCTTCAAAAGCCCAACATTTTTTTTTTTTACCTCTTCAAAACTCCAACATTTTTTTAAAACTTTTTTTTACCTCTTCAAAACTCCAAAATTAAAAGATTTATTTCTTTTTTTACCTCTTCAAAACTCCAACATTAAAAGAAATCTTTTTTTTTTACCTCTTCAAAACTCCAACATTAAAAGAATTATTTCTTTTTTACCTCTCTAAAAACTCCAACATAAATTCTTTTTTTTCTTTTTTTTACCTCTTCAAAACTCCAACATTAAAATAATTCTTTGTTTATTACCTCTTCAAAACTCCAACATTAATTTCTTTTTTTTTTACCTCTTCAAAAGTCCAACATTTTTTTTTTACCTCTTCAAAACTCCAACATTAAAAGATTTATTTCTTTTTTTACCTCTTCAAAAGTCCAATATATATTTTTTTTACCTCTTCAAAACTCCAACATTAAAAGATTTATTTCTTTTTTTACCTCTTCAAAACTCCAATGTTATTATTATTTTTGTTTTTACCTCTTCAAAAGCCCAACATTTTTTTTTTTTACCTCTTCAAAACTCCAACATTTTTTTAAAACTTTTTTTTACCTCTTCAAAACTCCAAAATTAAAAGATTTATTTCTTTTTTTACCTCTTCAAAACTCCAACATTAAAATAATTCTTTCTTTTTTACCTCTTCAAAACTAAAACATGAAAAGAATTCTTTCTTTTCTACCTCTTCAAAACTCCAACATTTTTTTTTTTACCTCTTCAAAACTCCAACATTTTTTTTTTTTTTTACCTCTTCAAAACTCCAACATTATTATTTTATTTTTTTTACCTCTTCAAAACTCCAACATTAAAATAATTCTTTCTTTTTTACCTCTTCAAAACTCCAATGTTATTATTATTTTTGTTTTTACCTCTTCAAAAGCCCAACATTTTTTTTTTACCTCTTCAAAACTCCAACATTTTTTTAAAACTTTTTTTTTACCTCTTCAAAACTCCAAAATTAAAAGATTTATTTCTTTTTTTACCTCTTCAAAACTCCAACATTTTTTTTTTTACTTCTTCAAAACTCCAACATTATTATTATTATTTTTTTTACCTCTTCAAAACTCCAACATTAAAATAATTCTTTCTTTTTTACCTCTTCAAAACTAAAACATGAAAAGAATTCTTTCTTTTCTACCTCTTCAAAACTCCAACATTTTTTTTTTTACCTCTTCAAAACTCCAACATTAAAAGAATTATTTCTTTTTTACCTCTCTAAAAACTCCAACATAAATTCTTTTTTTTCTTTTTTTTACCTCTTCAAAACTCCAACATTAAAATAATTATTTGTTTATTACCTCTTCAAAACTCCAACATTAATTTCTTTTTTTTTACCTCTTCAAAAGTCCAACATTTTTTTTTTTTTACCTCTTCAAAACTCCAACATTAAAAGATTTATTTCTTTTTTTACCTCTTCAAAACGCCAACGTTAATTTCTTTTTTTTTATCTCTTCAAAAGTCCAACTTTTTTTTTTTTACCTCTTCAAAACTCCAACATTAAAAGATTTATTTCTTTTTTTACCTCTTCAAAACTCCAATGTTATTATTATTTTTGTTTTTACCTCTTCAAAAGCCCAACATTTTTTTTTTTACCTCTTCAAAACTCCAACATTTTTTTAAAACTTTTTTTTACCTCTTCAAAACTCCAAAATTAAAAGATTTATTTCTTTTTTTACCTCTTCAAAACTCCAACATTAAAAGAAATATTTTTTTTGTTACCTCTTCAAAACTCCAACATTAAAATAATTCTTTCTTTTTTACCTCTTCAAAACTAAAACATGAAAAGAATTCTTTCTTTTCTACTTCTTCAAAACTCCAACATTTTTTTTTTTACCTCTTCAAAACTCCAACATTAAAATAATTATTTCTTTTTTACCTCTCTAAAAACTCCAACATTAAAATAATTCTTTGTTTATTACCTCTTCAAAACTCCAACATTAATTTCTTTTTTTTTTACCTCTTCAAAAGTCCAACATTTTTTTTTTTTTACCTCTTCAAAACTCCAACATTAAAAGATTTATTTCTTTTTTTACCTCTTCAAAACTCCAACGTTAATTTCCTTTTTTTTTTATCTCTTCAAAAGTCCAATATATATTTTTTTTACCTCTTCAAAACTCCAACATTAAAAGATTTATTTCTTTTTTTACCTCTTCAAAACTCCAATGTTATTATTATTTTTGTTTTTACCTCTTCAAAAGCCCAACATTTTTTTTTTTACCTCTTCAAAACTCCAACATTTTTTTAAAACTTTTTTTTACCTCTTCAAAACTCCAAAATTAAAAGATTTATTTCTTTTTTTACCTCTTCAAAACTCCAACATTAAAAGAAATCTTTTTTTTTTACCTCTTCAAAACTCCAACATTAATTTCTTTTTTTTTACCTCTTCAAAACTCCAACATTTTTTTTTTTACCTCTTCAAAACTCCAACGTTAATTTTTTTTTTTTTACCTCTTCAAAACTCCAACATTAAAATAATTCTTTCTTTTTTACCTCTTCAAAACTAAAACATGAAAAGAATTCTTTCTTTTCTACTTCTTCAAAACTCCAACATTTTTTTTTTTACCTCTTCAAAACTCCAACATTAAAAGAATTATTTCTTTTTTACCTCTCTAAAAACTCCAACATAAATTCTTTTTTTTCTTTTTTTTACCTCTTCAAAACTCCAACATTAAAATAATTCTTTGTTTATTACCTCTTCAAAACTCCAACATTAATTTCTTTTTTTTTTACCTCTTCAAAAGTCCAACATTTTTTTTTTTTTACCTCTTCAAAACTCCAACATTAAAAGATTTATTTCTTTTTTTACCTCTTCAAAACTCCAACGTTAATTTCTTTTTTTTTATCTCTTCAAAAGTCCAATATATTTTTTTTTTACCTCTTCAAAACTCCAACATTAAAAGATTTATTTCTTTTTTTACCTCTTCAAAACTCCAATGTTATTATTATTTTTGTTTTTACCTCTTCAAAAGCCCAACATTTTTTTTTTTTACCTCTTCAAAACTCCAACATTTTTTTAAAACTTTTTTTTACCTCTTCAAAACTCCAAAATTAAAAGATTTATTTCTTTTTTTACCTCTTCAAAACTCCAACATTAAAAGAAATCTTTTTTTTTTACCTCTTCAAAACTCCAACATTAAAAGAATTATTTCTTTTTTACCTCTCTAAAAACTCCAACATTAAAATAATTCTTTGTTTATTACCTCTTCAAAACTCCAACATTAATTTCTTTTTTTTTTACCTCTTCAAAAGTCCAACATTTTTTTTTTTTTACCTCTTCAAAACTCCAACATTAAAAGATTTATTTCTTTTTTTACCTCTTCAAAACTCCAACGTTAATTTCCTTTTTTTTTTATCTCTTCAAAAGTCCAATATATATTTTTTTTACCTCTTCAAAACTCCAACATTAAAAGATTTATTTCTTTTTTTACCTCTTCAAAACTCCAATGTTATTATTATTTTTGTTTTTACCTCTTCAAAAGCCCAACATTTTTTTTTTTACCTCTTCAAAACTCCAACATTTTTTTAAAACTTTTTTTTACCTCTTCAAAACTCCAAAATTAAAAGATTTATTTATTTTTTTACCTCTTCAAAACTCCAACATTAAAAGAAATCTTTTTTTTTTACCTCTTCAAAACTCCAACATTAATTTCTTTTTTTTTACCTCTTCAAAACTCCAACATTTTTTTTTTTACCTCTTCAAAACTCCAACATTAAAATAATTCTTTCTTTTTTACCTCTTCAAAACTAAAACATGAAAAGAATTCTTTCTTTTCTACTTCTTCAAAACTCCAACATTTTTTTTTTTTTTACCTCTTCAAAACTCCAACATTAAAAGAATTATTTCTTTTTTACCTCTCTAAAAACTCCAACATAAATTCTTTTTTTTCTTTTTTTTACCTCTTCAAAACTCCAACATTAAAATAATTCTTTGTTTATTACCTCTTCAAAACTCCAACATTAATTTCTTTTTTTTTTACCTCTTCAAAAGTCCAACATTTTTTTTTTTACCTCTTCAAAACTCCAACATTAAAAGATTTATTTCTTTTTTTACCTCTTCAAAACTCCAATATATATTTTTTTTACCTCTTCAAAACTCCAACATTAAAAGATTTATTTCTTTTTTTACCTCTTCAAAACTCCAATGTTATTATTATTTTTGTTTTTTTACCTCTTCAAAAGCCCAACATTTTTTTTTTTTACCTCTTCAAAACTCCAACATTTTTTTAAAACTTTTTTTTACCTCTTCAAAACTCCAAAATTAAAAGATTTATTTCTTTTTTTACCTCTTCAAAACTCCAACATTAAAAGAAATCTTTTTTTTTTACCTCTTCAAAACTCCAACATTAATTTCTTTTTTTTTACCTCTTCAAAACTCCAACATTTTTTTTTTTACCTCTTCAAAACTCCAACATTATTTTTTTTTTTTTACCTCTTCAAAACTCCAACATTAAAATAATTCTTTCTTTTTTACCTCTTCAAAACTAAAACATGAAAAGAATTCTTTCTTTTCTACCTCTTCAAAACTCCAACATTTTTTTTTTTACCTCTTCAAAACTCCAACATTTTTTTTTTTTTTACCTCTTCAAAACTCCAACATTAAAATAATTCTTTCTTTTTTACCTCTTCAAAACTCCAATGTTATTATTATTTTTGTTTTTACCTCTTCAAAAGCCCAACATTTTTTTTTTACCTCTTCAAAACTCCAACATTTATTTAAACTTTTTTTTACCTCTTCAAAACTCCAAAATTAAAAGATTTATTTCTTTTTTTACCTCTTCAAAACTCCAACATTAAAAGAAATATTTTTTTTTTACCTCTTCAAAACTCCAACATTTTTTTTTACCTCTTCAAAACTCCAACATTAATTTTTTTTTTTTTTTTACCTCTTCAAAACTCCAACATTAAAATAATTCTTTCTTTTTTACCTCTTCAAAACTAAAACATGAAAAGAATTCTTTCTTTTCTACCTCTTCAAAACTCCAACATTTTTTTTTTTTTTACCTCTTCAAAACTCCAACATTAAAAGAATTATTTCTTTTTTACCTCTCTAAAAACTCCAACATAAATTCTTTTTTTTCTTTTTTTTTACCTCTTCAAAACTCCAACATTAAAATAATTATTTGTTTATTACCTCTTCAAAACTCCAACATTAATTTCTTTTTTTTTTACCTCTTCAAAAGTCCAATATATTTTTTTTTTTACCTCTTCAAAACTCCAACATTAAAAGATTTATTTCTTTTTTTACCTCTTCAAAACTCCAACATTAAAAGATTTATTTCTTTTTTTACCTCTTCAAAACTCCAATGTTATTATTATTTTTGTTTTTACCTCTTCAAAAGCCCAACATTTTTTTTTTTTACCTCTTCAAAACTCCAACATTTTTTTAAAACTTTTTTTTACCTCTTCAAAACTCCAAAATTAAAAGATTTATTTCTTTTTTTACCTCTTCAAAACTCCAACATTAAAAGAAATCTTTTTTTTTTACCTCTTCAAAACTCCAACATTAATTTCTTTTTTTTTACCTCTTCAAAACTCCAACATTTTTTTTTTTACCTCTTCAAAACTCCAACGTTAATTTTTTTTTTTTTACCTCTTCAAAACTCCAACATTAAAATAATTCTTTCTTTTTTACCTCTTCAAAACTAAAACATGAAAAGAATTCTTTCTTTTCTACTTCTTCAAAACTCCAACATTTTTTTTTTTACCTCTTCAAAACTCCAACATTAAAAGAATTATTTCTTTTTTACCTCTCTAAAAACTCCAACATAAATTCTTTTTTTTCTTTTTTTTACCTCTTCAAAACTCCAACATTAAAATAATTCTTTGTTTATTACCTCTTCAAAACTCCAACATTAATTTCTTTTTTTTTTACCTCTTCAAAAGTCCAACATTTTTTTTTTTTTACCTCTTCAAAACTCCAACATTAAAAGATTTATTTCTTTTTTTACCTCTTCAAAACTCCAACGTTAATTTCTTTTTTTTTATCTCTTCAAAAGTCCAATATATTTTTTTTTTACCTCTTCAAAACTCCAACATTAAAAGATTTATTTCTTTTTTTACCTCTTCAAAACTCCAATGTTATTATTATTTTTGTTTTTACCTCTTCAAAAGCCCAACATTTTTTTTTTTTACCTCTTCAAAACTCCAACATTTTTTTTAAACTTTTTTTTACCTCTTCAAAACTCCAAAATTAAAAGATTTATTTCTTTTTTTACCTCTTCAAAACTCCAACATTAAAAGAAATCTTTTTTTTTACCTCTTCAAAACTCCAACATTAAAAGAATTATTTCTTTTTTACCTCTCTAAAAACTCCAACATAAATTCTTTTTTTTCTTTTTTTTACCTCTTCAAAACTCCAACATTAAAATAATTCTTTGTTTATTACCTCTTCAAAACTCCAACATTAATTTCTTTTTTTTTTACCTCTTCAAAAGTCCAACTTTTTTTTTTTTACCTCTTCAAAACTCCAACATTAAAAGATTTATTTCTTTTTTTACCTCTTCAAAAGTCCAATATATATTTTTTTTACCTCTTCAAAACTCCAACATTAAAAGATTTATTTCTTTTTTTACCTCTTCAAAACTCCAATGTTATTATTATTTTTGTTTTTACCTCTTCAAAAGCCCAACATTTTTTTTTTTTACCTCTTCAAAACTCCAACATTTTTTTAAAACTTTTTTTTACCTCTTCAAAACTCCAAAATTAAAAGATTTATTTCTTTTTTTACCTCTTCAAAACTCCAACATTAAAAGAAATCTTTTTTTTTTACCTCTTCAAAACTCCAACATTAATTTCTTTTTTTTACCTCTTCAAAACTCCAACATTTTTTTTTTTACCTCTTCAAAACTCCAACGTTAATTTTTTTTTTTTTACCTCTTCAAAACTCCAACATTAAAATAATTATTTCTTTTTTACCTCTTCAAAACTAAAACATGAAAAGAATTCTTTCTTTTCTACTTCTTCAAAACTCCAACATTTTTTTTTTTACCTCTTCAAAACTCCAACATTAAAATAATTATTTCTTTTTTACCTCTCTAAAAACTCCAACATAAATTCTTTTTTTTCTTTTTTTTACCTCTTCAAAACTCCAACATTAAAATAATTCTTTGTTTATTACCTCTTCAAAACTCCAACATTAATTTCTTTTTTTTTTACCTCTTCAAAAGTCCAACATTTTTTTTTTTTTACCTCTTCAAAACTCCAACATTAAAAGATTTATTTCTTTTTTTACCTCTTCAAAACTCCAACGTTAATTTCTTTTTTTTTTATCTCTTCAAAAGTCCAATATTTTTTTTTTTTACCTCTTCAAAACTCCAACATTAAAAGATTTATTTCTTTTTTTACCTCTTCAAAACTCCAATGTTATTATTATTTTTGTTTTTACCTCTTCAAAAGCCCAACATTTTTTTTTTTTACCTCTTCAAAACTCCAACATTTTTTTAAAACTTTTTTTTACCTCTTCAAAACTCCAAAATTAAAAGATTTATTTCTTTTTTTACCTCTTCAAAACTCCAACATTAAAAGAAATCTTTTTTTTTACCTCTTCAAAACTCCAACATTAAAAGAATTATTTCTTTTTTACCTCTCTAAAAAACTCCAACATAAATTCTTTTTTTTCTTTTTTTTACCTCTTCAAAACTCCAACATTAAAATAATTCTTTGTTTATTACCTCTTCAAAACTCCAACATTAATTTCTTTTTTTTTTACCTCTTCAAAAGTCCAACATTTTTTTTTTTACCTCTTCAAAACTCCAACATTAAAAGATTTATTTCTTTTTTTACCTCTTCAAAAGTCTAATATATTTTTTTTTTACCTCTTCAAAACTCCAACATTAAAAGATTTATTTCTTTTTTTACCTCTTCAAAACTCCAATGTTATTATTATTTTTGTTTTTACCTCTTCAAAAGCCCAACATTTTTTTTTTTACCTCTTCAAAACTCCAACATTTTTTTAAAACTTTTTTTTACCTCTTCAAAACTAAAACATTAAAAGAATTCTTTCTTTTCTACCTCTTCAGAACTCCAACATTTTTTTTAATTTTTTTTACCTCTTCAAAACTCCAACATTAAAAGATGTATTTCTTTTTTTACCTCTTCAAAACTCCAACGTTAATTTCTTTTTTTTTATCTCTTCAAAAGTCCAACATTTTGTTTTACCTCTTCAAAAGTCCAACTTTTTTTTTTACCTCTTCAAAAGCCCAACATTTTTTTTTTTTTTTACCTCTTCAAAACTCCAACATTAAAAGATTATTTCTTTTTTTACCTCTTCAAAACTCCAACATTAAAAGAATTCTTTCTTTTTTACCTCTTCAAAAGTCCAACTTTTTTTTTTACCTCTCTAAAACTCCAACATATTTTTTTTTATTTTTTTTACCTCTTCAAATCTCCAACATTAAAATATTTCTTTCTTTTTTTTTCCTCTTCAAAACTAAAACATTAAAAGAATTCTTTCTTTTCTACCTCTTCAGAACTCCAACATTTTTTTTAATTTTTTTTACCTCTTCAAAACTCCAACATTAAAAGATGTATTTCTTTTTTTACCTCTTCAAAACTCCAACATTAATTTCTTTTTTTTTATCTCTTCAAAAGTCCAACATTAATTTCTTTTTTTTTACCTCTTCAAAACTCCAACATTTTTTTTTTTACCTCTTCAAAACTCCAACGTTAATTTTTTTTTTTTTACCTCTTCAAAACTCCAACATTAAAATAATTATTTCTTTTTTACCTCTTCAAAACTAAAACATGAAAAGAATTCTTTCTTTTCTACTTCTTCAAAACTCCAACATTTTTTTTTTTACCTCTTCAAAACTCCAACATTTTTTTTTTTTTTACCTCTTCAAAACTCCAACATTATTATTTTTTTTTTTTACCTCTTCAAAACTCCAACATTAAAATAATTCTTTCTTTTTTACCTCTTCAAAACTAAAACATGAAAAGAATTCTTTCTTTTCTACCTCTTCAAAACTCCAACATTTTTTTTTTTTTTTACCTCTTCAAAACTCCAACATTAAAAGATTATTTCTTTTTTTACCTCTTCAAAACTCCAACATTAAAATAATTCTTTCTTTTTTACCTCTTCAAAACTCCAACTTTCTTTTTTACCTCTCTAAAACTCCAACATATTTTTTTTTATTTTTTTTACCTCTTCAAATCTCCAACATTAAAATATTTCTTTCTTTGTTTTTCCTCTTCAAAACTAAAACATTAAAAGAATTCTTTCTTTTCTACCTCTTCAGAACTCCAACATTTTTTTTAATTTTTTTTACCTCTTCAAAACTCCAACATTAAAAGATGTATTTCTTTTTTTACCTCTTCAAAACTCCAACGTTAATTTCTTTTTTTTTATCTCTTCAAAAGTCCAACATTTTGTTTTACCTCTTCAAAAGTCCAACTTCTTTTTTTTACCTCTTCAAAAGCCCAACATTTTTTTTTTTTTTTACCTCTTCAAAACTCCAACATTAAAAGATTATTTCTTTTTTTTCCTCTTCAAAACTAAAACATTAAAAGAATTCTTTCTTTTCTACCTCTTCAGAACTCCAACATTTTTTTTAATTTTTTTTACCTCTTCAAAACTCCAACATTAAAAGATGTATTTCTTTTTTTACCTCTTCAAAACTCCAACATTAATTTCTTTTTTTTTATCTCTTCAAAAGTCCAACATTTTGTTTTTACCTCTTCAAAAGTCCAACTTTTTTTTTTACCTCTTCAAAAGCACAACATTTTTTTTTTTTTACCTCTTCAAAACTCCAACATTTTTTTAAACTTTTTTTTACCTCTTCAAAACTCCAAAATTAAAAGATTTATTTCTTTTTTTACCTCTTCAAAACTCCAACATTATTATTATTATTTTTTTTACCTCTTCAAATCTCCAACATTAAAACATTTCTTTCTTTTTTTTTCCTCTTCAAAACTAAAACATTAAAAGAATTCTTTCTTTTCTACCTCTTCAGAACTCCAACATTTTTTTAATTTTTTTTACCTCTTCAAAACTCCAACATTAAAAGATGTATTTCTTTTTTTACCTCTTCAAAACTCCAACATTAATTTCTTTTTTTTTATCTCTTCAAAAGTCCAACGTTTTGTTTTTACCTCTTCAAAAGTCCAACTTTTTTTTTTACCTCTTCAAAAGCCCAACATTTTTTTTTTTTTTTACCTCTTCAAAACTCCAAAATTAAAAGATTTATTTCTTTTTTTACCTCTTCAAAACTCCAACATTAAAATAATTCTTTCTTTTTTACCTCTCTAAAACTCCAACATGATTTTTTTTTTTTTTTTTACCTCTTCAAAACTCCAACATTTTTTTTTTTTTTTACCTCTTCAAAACTCCAACATTGATTTTTTGTTCGTTTTTTTACCTCTTCAAAACTCAATTTTTTTTATTTTTTTTTTACCTCTTCAAAACTCCAACTTTTTTTTTTTTTTTTTTACCTCTTCAAAACTCCACAATTTTTTTTTTTTTTTTACCTCTTCAAAACTCCAACATTTTTTTTTTTTTTTACCTCTTCAAAACTCCAACATTGATTTTTTGTTCGTTTTTTTACCTCTTCAAAACTCCAACTTTTTTTTTTTTTTTACCTCTTCAAAACTCCAACATTGATTTATTGTTTCTTTTTTTACCTCTTCAAAACTCCAACTTTTTTTTTTTTTCGCTCTTCAAAACTCCACAATTTTTTTTTTTTTTACCTCTTCAAAACTCCTAAATTTTTTTTTTTTTTTTTACCTCTTCAAAACTCCAACTTTTTTTCTTTTTTTTTACCTCTTCAAAACTCCAAAATTTTTTTCTTTTTTTTTTTTACCTCTTCAAAAGCCCAACATTTTTTTTTTTTTTTACCTCTTCAAAACTCCAAAATTAAAAGATTTATTTCTTTTTTTACCTCTTCAAAACTCCAACATTAAAATAATTCTTTCTTTTTTACCTCTCTAAAACTCCAACATGATTTTTTTTTTTTTTTTTACCTCTTCAAAACTCCAACATTTTTTTTTTTTTTTACCTCTTCAAAACTCCAACATTGATTTTTTGTTCGTTTTTTTACCTCTTCAAAACTCAATTTTTTTTATTTTTTTTTTACCTCTTCAAAACTCCAACTTTTTTTTTTTTTTTTTTACCTCTTCAAAACTCCACAATTTTTTTTTTTTTTTTACCTCTTCAAAACTCCAACATTTTTTTTTTTTTTTACCTCTTCAAAACTCCAACATTGATTTTTTGTTCGTTTTTTTACCTCTTCAAAACTCCAACTTTTTTTTTTTTTTTACCTCTTCAAAACTCCAACATTGATTTATTGTTTCTTTTTTTACCTCTTCAAAACTCCAACTTTTTTTTTTTTTCGCTCTTCAAAACTCCACAATTTTTTTTTTTTTACCTCTTCAAAACTCCTAAATTTTTTTTTTTTTTTTTACCTCTTCAAAACTCCAACTTTTTTTCTTTTTTTTTACCTCTTCAAAACTCCAAAATTTTTTTCTTTTTTTTTTTTACCTCTTCAAAACTCCACATTTTTTTTTTTTTTACCTCTTCAAAACTCCTAAATTTTTTTTTTTTTTTACCTCTTCAAAACTCCACAATTTTTTTTTTTTTTTTTTTTACCTATTCAAAACTCCAACATTGATTTTTTGTTCCTTTTTTTACCTCTTCAAAACTCCAACTTTTTTTTTTTTTTTTACCTCTTCAAAACTCCAACTTTTTTTTTTTTTTTACCTCTTCAAAACTCCAACATTGATTTATTGTTTCTTTTTTTACCTCTTCAAAACTCCAACTTTTTTTTTTTTTCGCTCTTCAAAACTCCACAATTTTTTTTCTTTTTTTCTACCTCTTCAAAACTCCTAATTTTTTATTTTTTTTTTCCTCTTCAAAACTCCAACTTTTTTTTTTTTTTTACCTCTTCAAAACTCCAACTTTTTTTTTTTTTTACCTCTTCAAAACTCCAACATTGATTTTTTGTTCCTTTTTTTTCCTCTTCAAAACTCCACAATTTTTTTTATTTATTTTTTTTACCTCTTCAAAACTCCAACTTTTTTTTTTTTTTTACCTCTTCAAAACTCCTAAATTTTTTTTTTTTTTTTTACCTCTTCAAAACTCCACAATTTTTTTTTTTTTTTTTTACCTATTCAAAACTCCTAAATTTATTTATTTATTTTTTACCTCTCCAAAACTCCAACATTGATTTTTTGTTCCTTTTTTTAGCTCTTCAAAACTCAATTTTTTTTATTTTTTTTTTTACCTCTTCAAAACTCCACAATTTTTTTTTTTTTACCTCTTCAAAACTCCTAAATTTTTATTTTTTTTTACCTCTTCAAAACTCCACAATTTTTTTATTTTTTTTTTTACCTCTTCAAAACTCCACAATTTTTTTTTTTTTTTTTTTTACCTATTCAAAACTCCAACATTGATTTTTTGTTCCTTTTTTTACCTCTTCAAAACTCCAACTTTTTTTTTTTTTTTTACCTCTTCAAAACTCCAAATTTTTTTTATTTTTCTTTACCTCTTCAAAACTCCACAATTTTTTTTTATTTTTTTTACCTCTTCAAAACTCCACAATTTTTTTTTTTTTTTTTACCTATTCAAAACTCCTAAATTTATTTATTTATTTTTTACCTCTTCAAAACTCCAACATTGATTTTTTGTTCCTTTTTTTAGCTCTTCAAAACTCAATTTTTTTTTTTTTTTTTTTTACCTCTTCAAAACTCAATTTTTTTTTTTTACCTCTTCAAAACTCCAACATTGATTTTTTGTTCCTTTTTTTACCTCTTCAAAACTCAAAATTTTTTTTTTAATTTTTTTTAATTTTTTTTTACCTCTTCAAAACTCAATTTTTTTTTTTTACCTCTTCAAAACTCCACAATTTTTTTTTTTTTTTTAGCTCTTTAAAACTCAATTTTTTTTTTTTTTTTACCTCTTCAAAACTCCAATTTTTTTTTTTTTTTTTACCTATTCAAAACTCCTAAATTTTTTTTTTTTTTTTTTACCTCTTCAAAACTCCAACATTGATTTTTTGTTGCTTTTTTTACCTCTTCAAAACTCCAAAATTTTTTTTTTTTTTTACCTCTTCAAAACTCCACAATTTTTTTTTTTTTTTTTTTTACCTCTTCAAAACTCCAACATTGATTTTTTGTTCCTTTTTTTACCTCTTCAAAACTCCAACTTTTTTTTTTTTTTTTTACCTCTTCAAAACTCCTAAATTTTTTTTTTTTTTTTACCTCTTCAAAACTCCTAAATTTTTTTTTTTTTTTTACCTCTTCAAAACTCCACAATTTTTTTTTTTTTTTTTACCTCTTCAAAACTCCAACATTGATTTTTTGTTCCTTTTTTTACCTCTTCAAAACTCCAACTTTTTTTTTTTTTTTTACCTCTTCAAAACTCCTAAATTTTTATTTTTATTTTTTTACCTCTTCAAAACTCCAACATTAAAAGATTTATTTCTTTTTTTACCTCTTCAAAACTCCAACATTAAAAGATTTATTTCTTTTTTTACCTCTTCAAAACTCCAATGTTATTATTATTTTTGTTTTTACCTCTTCAAAAGCCCAACATTTTTTTTTTTTACCTCTTCAAAACTCCAACATTTTTTTAAAACTTTTTTTTACCTCTTCAAAACTCCAAAATTAAAAGATTTATTTCTTTTTTTACCTCTTCAAAACTCCAACATTAAAAGAAATCTTTTTTTTTTACCTCTTCAAAACTCCAACATTAATTTCTTTTTTTTTACCTCTTCAAAACTCCAACATTTTTTTTTTTACCTCTTCAAAACTCCAACGTTAATTTTTTTTTTTTTACCTCTTCAAAACTCCAACATTAAAATAATTCTTTCTTTTTTACCTCTTCAAAATTAAAACATGAAAAGAATTCTTTCTTTTCTACTTCTTCAAAACTCCAACATTTTTTTTTTTACCTCTTCAAAACTCCAACATTAAAAGAATTATTTCTTTTTTACCTCTCTAAAAACTCCAACATAAATTCTTTTTTTTCTTTTTTTTACCTCTTCAAAACTCCAACATTAAAATAATTCTTTGTTTATTACCTCTTCAAAACTCCAACATTAATTTCTTTTTTTTTTACCTCTTCAAAAGTCCAACATTTTTTTTTTTTTACCTCTTCAAAACTCCAACATTAAAAGATTTATTTCTTTTTTTACCTCTTCAAAACTCCAACGTTAATTTCCTTTTTTTTATCTCTTCAAAAGTCCAATATATATTTTTTTTACCTCTTCAAAACTCCAACATTAAAAGATTTATTTCTTTTTTTACCTCTTCAAAACTCCAATGTTATTATTATTTTTGTTTTTACCTCTTCAAAAGCCCAACATTTTTTTTTTTTACCTCTTCAAAACTCCAACATTTTTTTAAAACTTTTTTTTACCTCTTCAAAACTCCAAAATTAAAAGATTTATTTCTTTTTTTACCTCTTCAAAACTCCAACATTAAAAGAAATCTTTTTTTTTTACCTCTTCAAAACTCCAACATTAATTTCTTTTTTTTTACCTCTTCAAAACTCCAACATTTTTTTTTTTACCTCTTCAAAACTCCAACGTTAATTTTTTTTTTTTTACCTCTTCAAAACTCCAACATTAAAATAATTCTTTCTTTTTTACCTCTTCAAAACTAAAACATGAAAAGAATTCTTTCTTTTCTACTTCTTCAAAACTCCAACATTTTTTTTTTTACCTCTTCAAAACTCCAACATTAAAAGAATTATTTCTTTTTTACCTCTCTAAAAACTCCAACATAAATTCTTTTTTTTCTTTTTTTTACCTCTTCAAAACTCCAACATTAAAATAATTCTTTGTTTATTACCTCTTCAAAACTCCAACATTAATTTCTTTTTTTTTTACCTCTTCAAAAGTCCAACATTTTTTTTTTTTTACCTCTTCAAAACTCCAACATTAAAATATTTATTTCTTTTTTTACCTCTTCAAAACTCCAATGTTATTATTATTTTTGTTTTTACCTCTTCAAAAGCCCAACATTTTTTTTTTTTACCTCTTCAAAACTCCAACATTTTTTTAAAACTTTTTTTTACCTCTTCAAAACTCCAAAATTAAAAGATTTATTTCTTTTTTTACCTCTTCAAAACTCCAACATTAAAAGAAATCTTTTTTTTTTACCTCTTCAAAACTCCAACATTAAAAGAATTATTTCTTTTTTACCTCTCTAAAAACTCCAACATAAATTCTTTTTTTTCTTTTTTTTACCTCTTCAAAACTCCAACATTAAAATAATTCTTTGTTTATTACCTCTTCAAAACTCCAACATTAATTTCTTTTTTTTTTACCTCTTCAAAAGTCCAACATTTTTTTTTTTACCTCTTCAAAACTCCAACATTAAAAGATTTATTTCTTTTTTTACCTCTTCAAAAGTCCAATATATATTTTTTTTACCTCTTCAAAACTCCAACATTAAAAGATTTATTTCTTTTTTTACCTCTTCAAAACTCCAATGTTATTATTATTTTTGTTTTTACCTCTTCAAAAGCCCAACATTTTTTTTTTTTACCTCTTCAAAACTCCAACATTTTTTTAAAACTTTTTTTTACCTCTTCAAAACTCCAAAATTAAAAGATTTATTTCTTTTTTTACCTCTTCAAAACTCCAACATTAAAAGAAATCTTTTTTTTTTACCTCTTCAAAACTCCAACATTAATTTCTTTTTTTTACCTCTTCAAAACTCCAACATTTTTTTTTTTACCTCTTCAAAACTCCAACGTTAATTTTTTTTTTTTTACCTCTTCAAAACTCCAACATTAAAATAATTCTTTCTTTTTTACCTCTTCAAAACTAAAACATGAAAAGAATTCTTTCTTTTCTACTTCTTCAAAACTCCAACATTTTTTTTTTTACCTCTTCAAAACTCCAACATTAAAATAATTATTTCTTTTTTACCTCTCTAAAAACTCCAACATAAATTCTTTTTTTTCTTTTTTTTACCTCTTCAAAACTCCAACATTAAAATAATTCTTTGTTTATTACCTCTTCAAAACTCCAACATTAATTTCTTTTTTTTTTACCTCTTCAAAAGTCCAACATTTTTTTTTTTTTACCTCTTCAAAAGTCCAACATTAAAAGATTTATTTCTTTTTTTACCTCTTCAAAACTCCAACGTTAATTTCTTTTTTTTTATCTCTTCAAAAGTCCAATATATTTTTTTTTTACCTCTTCAAAACTCCAACATTAAAAGATTTATTTCTTTTTTTACCTCTTCAAAACTCCAATGTTATTATTATTTTTGTTTTTACCTCTTCAAAAGCCCAACATTTTTTTTTTTTACCTCTTCAAAACTCCAACATTTTTTTAAAACTTTTTTTTACCTCTTCAAAACTCCAAAATTAAAAGATTTATTTCTTTTTTTACCTCTTCAAAACTCCAACATTAAAAGAAATCTTTTTTTTTTACCTCTTCAAAACTCCAACATTAAAAGAATTATTTCTTTTTTACCTCTCTAAAAACTCCAACATAAATTCTTTTTTTTCTTTTTTTTACCTCTTCAAAACTCCAACATTAAAATAATTCTTTGTTTATTACCTCTTCAAAACTCCAACATTAATTTCTTTTTTTTTTACCTCTTCAAAAGTCCAACATTTTTTTTTTTACCTCTTCAAAACTCCAACATTAAAAGATTTATTTCTTTTTTTACCTCTTCAAAAGTCCAATATATTTTTTTTTTACCTCTTCAAAACTCCAACATTAAAAGATTTATTTCTTTTTTTACCTCTTCAAAACTCCAATGTTATTATTATTTTTGTTTTTACCTCTTCAAAAGCCCAACATTTTTTTTTTTACCTCTTCAAAACTCCAACATTTTTTTAAAACTTTTTTTTACCTCTTCAAAACTCCAAAATTAAAAGATTTATTTCTTTTTTTACCTCTTCAAAACTCCAACATTAAAAGAAATCTTTTTTTTTTACCTCTTCAAAACTCCAACATTAATTTCTTTTTTTTTACCTCTTCAAAACTCCAACATTTTTTTTTTACCTCTTCAAAACTCCAACGTTCATTTTTTTTTTTTTACCTCTTCAAAACTCCAACATTAAAAGAATTATTTCTTTTTTACCTCTCTAAAAACTCCAACATAAATTCTTTTTTTTCTTTTTTTTACCTCTTCAAAACTCCAACATTAAAATAATTCTTTGTTTATTACCTCTTCAAAAGTCCAACATTAATTTCTTTTTTTTTTACCTCTTCAAAAGTCCAACATTTTTCTTTTTTTACCTCTTCAAAACTCCAACATTAAAAGATTTATTTCTTTTTTTACCTCTTCAAAACTCCAACGTTAATTTCTTTTTTTTTTATCTCTTCAAAAGTCCAATATATTTTTTTTTTACCTCTTCAAAACTCCAACATTAAAAGATTTATTTCTTTTTTTACCTCTTCAAAACTCCAATGTTATTATTATTTTTGTTTTTACCTCTTCAAAAGCCCAACATTTTTTTTTTTTACATCTTCAAAACTCCAACATTTTTTTAAAACTTTTTTTTACCTCTTCAAAACTCCAAAATTAAAAGATTTATTTCTTTTTTTACCTCTTCAAAACTCCAACATTAAAAGAAATCTTTTTTTTTTACCTCTTCAAAACTCCAACATTAATTTCTTTTTTTTTTACCTCTTCAAAACTCCAACATTTTTTTTTTTACCTCTTCAAAACTCCAACATTATTATTTTTTTTTTTACCTCTTCAAAACTCCAATATTAATTTTTTTTTTTTTACCTCTTCAAAACTCCAACATTAAAATAATTCTTTCTTTTTTACCTCTTCAAAACTAAAACATGAAAAGAATTCTTTCTTTTCTACCTCTTCAAAACTCCAACATTTTTTTTTTTACCTCTTCAAAACTCCAACATTTTTTTTTTTTTTTACCTCTTCAAAACTCCAACATTATTATTTTATTTTTTTTACCTCTTCAAAACTCCAACATTAAAATAATTCTTTCTTTTTTACCTCTTCAAAACTCCAATGTTATTATTATTTTTGTTTTTACCTCTTCAAAAGCCCAACATTTTTTTTTTACCTCTTCAAAACTCCAACATTTTTTTAAAACTTTTTTTTTACCTCTTCAAAACTCCAAAATTAAAAGATTTATTTCTTTTTTTACCTCTTCAAAACTCCAACATTTTTTTTTTTACCTCTTCAAAACTCCAACATTATTATTATTATTTTTTTTACCTCTTCAAAACTCCAACATTAAAATAATTCTTTCTTTTTTACCTCTTCAAAACTAAAACATGAAAAGAATTCTTTCTTTTCTACCTCTTCAAAACTCCAACATTTTTTTTTTTACCTCTTCAAAACTCCAACATTAAAAGAATTATTTCTTTTTTACCTCTCTAAAAACTCCAACATAAATTCTTTTTTTTCTTTTTTTTTACCTCTTCAAAACTCCAACATTAAAATAATTATTTGTTTATTACCTCTTCAAAACTCCAACATTAATTTCTTTTTTTTTACCTCTTCAAAAGTCCAACATTTTTTTTTTTTTACCTCTTCAAAACTCCAACATTAAAAGATTTATTTCTTTTTTTACCTCTTCAAAACGCCAACGTTAATTTCTTTTTTTTTATCTCTTCAAAAGTCCAACTTTTTTTTTTTTACCTCTTCAAAACTCCAACATTAAAAGATTTATTTCTTTTTTTACCTCTTCAAAACTCCAATGTTATTATTATTTTTGTTTTTACCTCTTCAAAAGCCCAACATTTTATTTTTTACCTCTTCAAAACTCCAACATTTTTTTAAAACTTTTTTTTACCTCTTCAAAACTCCAAAATTAAAAGATTTATTTCTTTTTTTACCTCTTCAAAACTCCAACATTAAAAGAAATATTTTTTTTGTTACCTCTTCAAAACTCCAACATTAAAATAATTCTTTCTTTTTTACCTCTTCAAAACTAAAACATGAAAAGAATTCTTTCTTTTCTACTTCTTCAAAACTCCAACATTTTTTTTTTTACCTCTTCAAAACTCCAACATTAAAAGAATTATTTCTTTTTTACCTCTCTAAAAACTCCAACATTAAAATAATTCTTTGTTTATTACCTCTTCAAAACTCCAACATTAATTTCTTTTTTTTTTACCTCTTCAAAAGTCCAACATTTTTTTTTTTTTACCTCTTCAAAACTCCAACATTAAAAGATTTATTTCTTTTTTTACCTCTTCAAAACTCCAACGTTAATTTCCTTTTTTTTTTATCTCTTCAAAAGTCCAATATATATTTTTTTTACCTCTTCAAAACTCCAACATTAAAAGATTTATTTCTTTTTTTACCTCTTCAAAACTCCAATGTTATTATTATTTTTGTTTTTACCTCTTCAAAAGCCCAACATTTTTTTTTTTACCTCTTCAAAACTCCAACATTTTTTTAAAACTTTTTTTTACCTCTTCAAAACTCCAAAATTAAAAGATTTTTTTCTTTTTTTACCTCTTCAAAACTCCAACATTAAAAGAAATCTTTTTTTTTTACCTCTTCAAAACTCCAACATTAATTTCTTTTTTTTTACCTCTTCAAAACTCCAACATTTTTTTTTTACCTCTTCAAAACTCCAACGTTAATTTTTTTTTTTTTACCTCTTCAAAACTCCAACATTGATTTTTTGTTCGTTTTTTTACCTCTTCAAAACTCAATTTTTTTTAATTTTTTTTTTACCTCTTCAAAACTCCAACTTTTTTTTTTTTTTTTTTACCTCTTCAAAACTCCACAATTTTTTATTTTTTTTTACCTCTTCAAAACTCCAACATTTTTTTTTTTTTTTACCTCTTCAAAACTCCAACATTGATTTTTTGTTCGTTTTTTTACCTCTTCAAAACTCCAACTTTTTTTTTTTTTTTACCTCTTCAAAACTCCAACATTTTTTTTTTTTTTTACCTCTTCAAAACTCCAACATTGATTTTTTGTTCCTTTTTTTACCTCTTCAAAACTGAATTTTTTTTAATTTTTTTTTTATCTCTTCAAAACTCCAACATTGATTTTTTGTTCCTTTTTTACCTCTTCAAAACTCCAATTTTTTTTTTTTTTTTTTTTTACCTCTTCAAAACTCAATTTTTTTTAAATTTTTTTTTTACCTCTTCAAAACTCCAACATTTTTTTTTTTTTTTACCTCTTCAAAACTCCAACATTGATTTTTTGTTCCTTTTTTTACCTCTTCAAAACTCAATTTTTTTTTATTTTTTTTTTACCTCTTCAAAACTCCAACATTTTTTTTTTTACCTCTTCAAAACTCAATTTTTTTTTTTTTTTTTTATCTCTTCAAAACTCCAACATTTTTTTTTTTTTTACCTCTTCAAAACTCCACAAATTTTTTTATATTTTTTTTACCTCTTCAAAACTCCAACATTGATTTTTTGTTCCTTTTTTTACCTCTTCAAAACTCCAACTTTTTTTTTTTTTTTACCTCTTCAAAATTCAATTTTTTTTTTTTTTTTTTTACCTCTTCAAAACTCCAACATTGATTTTTTGTTCCTTTTTTTACCTCTTCAAAACTGAATTTTTTTTAATTTTTTTTTTATCTCTTCAAAACTCCAACATTGATTTTTTGTTCCTTTTTTACCTCTTCAAAACTCCAAATTTTTTTTTTTTTTTTTTTACCTCTTCAAAACTCAATTTTTTTTTAATTTTTTTTTTACCTCTTCAAAACTCCAACATTTTTTTTTTTTTTTACCTCTTCAAAACTCCAACATTGATTTTTTGTTCCTTTTTTTACCTCTTCAAAACTCAATTTTTTTTTATTTTTTTTTTACCTCTTCAAAACTCCAACATTTTTTTTTTTACCTCTTCAAAACTCAATTTTTTTTTTTTTTTTTTTATCTCTTCAAAACTCCAACATTTTTTTTTTTTTACCTCTTCAAAACTCCACAAATTTTTTTATATTTTTTTTACCTCTTCAAAACTCCAACATTGATTTTTTGTTCCTTTTTTTACCTCTTCAAAACTCCAACTTTTTTTTTTTTTTTACCTCTTCAAAATTCAATTTTTTTTTTTTTTTTTTTACCTCTTCAAAACTCCAACATTGATTTTTTGTTCCTTTTTTTACCTCTTCAAAACTCCACAATTTTTTTTTTTTTTTTTTACCTCTTCAAAACTCAATTTTTTTTTTTTACCTCTTCAAAACTCCAACTTTTTTTTTTTTACCTCTTCAAAACTCCAACATTGATTTTTTGTTCCTTTTTTTACCTCTTCAAAACTCCACAATTTTTTTTTATTTTTTTTTTACCTCTTCAAAACTCCAACTTTTTATTTTTTTTTACCTCTTCAAAACTCTAAATTTTTTTTTTTTTTTTTTTTTACCTCTTCAAAACTCCAACTTTTTTTTTTTTTTACCTCTTCAAAACTCCACATTTTTTTTATTTATTTTTTTTACCTCTTCAATACTCCAAATTTTTTTTTTTTTACCTCTTCAAAACTCCACAATTTTTTTTATATATTTTTTTTACCTCTTCAAAACTCCAACTTTTTTTTTTTTTTTTTTTTACCTCTTCAAAACTCCACAATTTTTTTTATTTATTTTTTTTACCTCTTCAATACTCCAAATTTTATTTTTTTTTACCTCTTCAAAACTCCACAATTTTTTTTATATATTTTTTTTACCTCTTCAAAACTCCAACTTTTTTTTTTTTTTTTTTTTACCTCTTCAAAACTCCACAATTTTTTTTATTTATTTTTTTTACCTCTTCAATACTCCAAATTTTTTTTTTTTTTACCTCTTCAAAACTCCACAATTTTTTTTTTTTTTTTTTTTACCTCTTCAAAACTCCAACATTTTTTTTTTTTTTACCTCTTCAAAACTCCAACATTGATTTTTTGTTCCTTTTTTTACCTCTTCAAAACTGAATTTTTTTTTATTTTTTTTTTATCTCTTCAAAACTCCAACATTGATTTTTTGTTCCTTTTTTTACCTCTTCAAAACTCCAAATTTTTTTTTTTTTTTTTTTTTACCTCTTCAAAACTCAATTTTTTTTTAATTTTTTTTTTACCTCTTCAAAACTCCAACATTTTTTTTTTTTTTACCTCTTCAAATCTCTACAATTTTTTTTTTTTTTTTTTTTTACCTCTTCAAAACTCCAACATTTTTTTTTTTTTTTACCTCTTCAAAACTCCAACATTGATTTTTTGTTCCTTTTTTTACCTCTTCAAAACTCAATTTTTTTTTATTTTTTTTTTACCTCTTCAAAACTCCAACATTTTTTTTTTTACCTCTTCAAAACTCAATTTTTTTTTTTTTTTTTTTTATCTCTTCAAAACTCCAACATTTTTTTTTTTTTACCTCTTCAAAACTCCACAAATTTTTTTTATATTTTTTTTACCTCTTCAAAACTCCACAATTTTTTTTTTTTTTTTTTTACCTCTTCAAAACTCCAACATTTTTTTTTTTTTTTACCTCTTCAAAACTCCAACATTGATTTTTTGTTCCTTTTTTTACCTCTTCAAAACTGAATTTTTTTTAATTTTTTTTTTATCTCTTCAAAACTCCAACATTGATTTTTTGTTCCTTTTTTACCTCTTCAAAACTCCAAATTTTTTTTTTTTTTTTTTTTACCTCTTCAAAACTCAATTTTTTTTTTATTTTTTTTTTACCTCTTCAAAACTCCAACATTTCTTTTTTTTTTACCTCTTCAAATCTCTACAATTTTTTTTTTTTTTTTTTTTTACCTCTTCAAAACTCCAACATTTTTTTTTTTTTTACCTCTTCAAAACTCCAACATTGATTTTTTGTTCCTTTTTTTACCTCTTCAAAACTCAATTTTTTTTTATTTTTTTTTTACCTCTTCAAAACTCCAACATTTTTTTTTTTTACCTCTTCAAAACTCAATTTTTTTTTATTTTTTTTTATCTCTTCAAAACTCCAACATTTTTTTTTTTTTTTACCTCTTCAAAACTCCACAAATTTTTTTATATTTTTTTTACCTCTTCAAAACTCCACAATTTTTTTTTTTTTTTTTTTACCTCTTCAAAACTCCAACATTTTTTTTTTTTTTTACCTCTTCAAAACTCCAACATTGATTTTTTGTTCCTTTTTTTACCTCTTCAAAACTCCAACTTTTTTTTTTTTTTTACCTCTTCAAAATTCAATTTTTTTTTTTTTTTTTTTACCTCTTCAAAACTCCAACATTGATTTTTTGTTCCTTTTTTTACCTCTTCAAAACTCCACAATTTTTTTTTTTTTTTTTTACCTCTTCAAAACTCAATTTTTTTTTTTTACCTCTTCAAAACTCCAACTTTTTTTTTTTTACCTCTTCAAAACTCCAACATTGATTTTTTGTTCCTTTTTTTACCTCTTCAAAACTCCACAATTTTTTTTTATTTTTTTTTTACCTCTTCAAAACTCCAACTTTTTATTTTTTTTTACCTCTTCAAAACTCTAAATTTTTTTTTATTTTTTTTTTTTACCTCTTCAAAACTCCAACATTTTTATTTTTTTTTACCTCTTCAAAACTCTACAATTTTTTTTTTTTTTTTTTACCTCTTCAAAACTCCAACATTTTTTTTTTTTTTACCTCTTCAAAACTCCAACATTGATTTTTTGTTCCTTTTTTTACCTCTTCAAAACTCCAACTTTTTTTTTTTTTTTTTTTACCTCTTCAAAACTCCAACATTGATTTTTTGTTCCTTTTTTTACCTCTTCAAAACTCCAACTTTTTTTTTTTTTTTTTTTACCTCTTCAAAACTCCAACATTGATTTTTTTTTTTACCTCTTCAAAACTCCAACATTGATTTTTTGTTCCTTTTTTTACCTCTTCAAAACTGAATTTTTTTTAATTTTTTTTTTATCTCTTCAAAACTCCAACATTGATTTTTTGTTCCTTTTTTACCTCTTCAAAACTCCAATTTTTTTTTTTTTTTTTTTTTTACCTCTTCAAAACTCAATTTTTTTTTTTTTTTTTTTTTACCTCTTCAAAACTCCAACATTTTTTTTTTTTTTACCTCTTCAAATCTCTACAATTTTTTTTTTTTTTTTTTTTTACCTCTTCAAAACTCCAACATTTTTTTTTTTTTTTACCTCTTCAAAACTCCAACATTGATTTTTTGTTCCTTTTTTTACCTCTTCAAAACTCAATTTTTTTTTATTTTTTTTTTACCTCTTCAAAACTCCAACATTTTTTTTTTTTACCTCTTCAAAACTCAATTTTTTTTTTTTTTTTTTTTATCTCTTCAAAACTCCAACATTTTTTTTTTTTTTTACCTCTTCAAAACTCCACAATTTTTTTTATATTTTTTTTACCTCTTCAAAACTCCACAATTTTTTTTTTTTTTTTTTTACCTCTTCAAAACTCCAACATTTTTTTTTTTTTTTACCTCTTCAAAACTCCAACATTGATTTTTTGTTCCTTTTTTTACCTCTTCAAAACTCCAACTTTTTTTTTTTTTTTACCTCTTCAAAATTCAATTTTTTTTTTTTTTTTTTTACCTCTTCAAAACTCCAACATTGATTTTTTGTTCCTTTTTTTACCTCTTCAAAACTCCACAATTTTTTTTTTTTTTTTTTACCTCTTCAAAACTCAATTTTTTTTTTTTACCTCTTCAAAACTCCAACTTTTTTTTTTTTACCTCTTCAAAACTCCAACATTGATTTTTTGTTCCTTTTTTTACCTCTTCAAAACTCCACAATTTTTTTTTATTTTTTTTTTACCTCTTCAAAACTCCAACTTTTTATTTTTTTTTACCTCTTCAAAACTCTAAATTTTTTTTTTTTTTTTTTTTTTACCTCTTCAAAACTCCAACATTTTTATTTTTTTTTACCTCTTCAAAACTCTACAATTTTTTTTTTTTTTTTTTACCTCTTCAAAACTCCAACATTTTTTTTTTTTTTACCTCTTCAAAACTCCAACATTGATTTTTTGTTCCTTTTTTTACCTCTTCAAAACTCCAACTTTTTTTTTTTTTTTTTTTACCTCTTCAAAACTCCAACATTGATTTTTTGTTCCTTTTTTTACCTCTTCAAAACTCCAACTTTTTTTTTTTTTTTTTTTACCTCTTCAAAACTCCAACATTGATTTTTTTTTTTACCTCTTCAAAACTCCAACATTGATTTTTTGTTCCTTTTTTTACCTCTTCAAAACTGAATTTTTTTTAATTTTTTTTTTATCTCTTCAAAACTCCAACATTGATTTTTTGTTCCTTTTTTACCTCTTCAAAACTCCAATTTTTTTTTTTTTTTTTTTTTTTACCTCTTCAAAACTCAATTTTTTTTTTTTTTTTTTTTTACCTCTTCAAAACTCCAACATTTTTTTTTTTTTTACCTCTTCAAATCTCTACAATTTTTTTTTTTTTTTTTTTTACCTCTTCAAAACTCCAACATTTTTTTTTTTTTTTACCTCTTCAAAACTCCAACATTGATTTTTTGTTCCTTTTTTTACCTCTTCAAAACTCAATTTTTTTTTATTTTTTTTTTACCTCTTCAAAACTCCAACATTTTTTTTTTTTACCTCTTCAAAACTCAATTTTTTTTTTTTTTTTTTTTATCTCTTCAAAACTCCAACATTTTTTTTTTTTTTTACCTCTTCAAAACTCCACAATTTTTTTTATATTTTTTTTACCTCTTCAAAACTCCACAATTTTTTTTTTTTTTTTTTTACCTCTTCAAAACTCCAACATTTTTTTTTTTTTTTACCTCTTCAAAACTCCAACATTGATTTTTTGTTCCTTTTTTTACCTCTTCAAAACTCCAACTTTTTTTTTTTTTTTACCTCTTCAAAATTCAATTTTTTTTTTTTTTTTTTTACCTCTTCAAAACTCCAACATTGATTTTTTGTTCCTTTTTTTACCTCTTCAAAACTCCACAATTTTTTTTTTTTTTTTTTACCTCTTCAAAACTCAATTTTTTTTTTTTACCTCTTCAAAACTCCAACTTTTTTTTTTTTACCTCTTCAAAACTCCAACATTGATTTTTTGTTCCTTTTTTTACCTCTTCAAAACTCCACAATTTTTTTTTATTTTTTTTTTACCTCTTCAAAACTCCAACTTTTTATTTTTTTTTACCTCTTCAAAACTCTAAATTTTTTTTTTTTTTTTTTTTTACCTCTTCAAAACTCCAACATTTTTATTTTTTTTTACCTCTTCAAAACTCTACAATTTTTTTTTTTTTTTTTTACCTCTTCAAAACTCCAACATTTTTTTTTTTTTTACCTCTTCAAAACTCCAACATTGATTTTTTGTTCCTTTTTTTACCTCTTCAAAACTCCAACTTTTTTTTTTTTTTTACCTCTTCAAAACTCAATTTTTTTTTATTTTTTTTTTTACCTCTTCAAAACTCCAACATTGATTTTTTGTTCCTTTTTTACCTCTTCAAAACTCCAACTTTTTTTTTTTTTTTACCTCTTCAAAACTCCACATTTTTTTTATTTTTTTTTTTTACCTCTTCAATACTCCAAATTGTTTTTTTTTTTACCTCTTCAAAACTCCACAATTTTTTTTATATATTTTTTTTACCTCTTCAAAACTCCAACTTTTTTTTTTTTTTTTTTTTACCTCTTCAAAACTCCACAATTTTTTTTATTTATTTTTTTTACCTCTTCAATACTCCAAATTTTATTTTTTTTTACCTCTTCAAAACTCCACAATTTTTTTTATATATTTTTTTTACCTCTTCAAAACTCCAACTTTTTTTTTTTTTTTTTTTTACCTCTTCAAAACTCCACAATTTTTCTTATTTATTTTTTTTACCTCTTCAATACTCCAAATTTTTTTTTTTTTTACCTCTTCAAAACTCCACAATTTTTTTTTTTTTTTTTTTACCTCTTCAAAACTCCAACATTTTTTTTTTTTTTTACCTCTTCAAAACTCCAACATTGATTTTTTGTTCCTTTTTTTACCTCTTCAAAACTGAATTTTTTTTTATTTTTTTTTTATCTCTTCAAAACTCCAACATTGATTTTTTGTTCCTTTTTTTACCTCTTCAAAACTCCAAATTTTTTTTTTTTTTTTTTTTTACCTCTTCAAAACTCAATTTTTTTTTTATTTTTTTTTTACCTCTTCAAAACTCCAACATTTTTTTTTTTTTTACCTCTTCAAAACTCCAACATTGATTTTTTGTTCCTTTTTTTACCTCTTCAAAACTCAATTTTTTTTAATTTTTTTTTTACCTCTTCAAAACTCCAACATTTTTTTTTTTTTTTACCTCTTCAAAACTCCAACATTGATTTTTTGTTCCTTTTTTTACCTCTTCAAAACTGAATTTTTTTTAATTTTTTTTTTATCTCTTCAAAACTCCAACATTGATTTTTTGTTCCTTTTTTACCTCTTCAAAACTCCAAATTTTTTTTTTTTTTTTTTTTACCTCTTCAAAACTCAATTTTTTTTAAATTTTTTTTTTACCTCTTCAAAACTCCAACATTGATTTTTTGTTCCCTTTTTTACCTCTTCAAAACTCCAAATATTTTTTTTTTTTTTTTTTTACCTCTTCAAAACTCAATTTTTTTTTTTTTTTTACCTCTTCAAAACTCCAACTTTTTTTTTTTTTTTTACCTCTTCAAAACTCCACAATTTTTTTTTTTTTTTTTTTTACCTCTTCAAAACTCCAACTTTTTTTTTTTTTACCTCTTCAAAACTCCAACTTTTTTTTTTTTTACCTCTTCAAAACTCCAACATTGATTTTTTTTTTTTTTTTTTACCTCTTCAAAACTCCAACATTGATTTTTTGTTCCTTTTTTTACCTCTTCAAAACTCCAAATTTTATTTTATTTTTTTTTACCTCTTCAAAACTCCAAATTTTTTTATTTTTTTTTTACCTCTTCAAAACTCCAACATTGATTTTTTGTTCCTTTTTTTACCTCTTCAAAACTCCAACTTTTTTTTTTTTTACCTCTTCAAAACTCAATTTTTTTTTTTTTTTTTTTTACCTCTTCAAAACTCCAACATTGATTTTTTGTTCCTTTTTTTACCTCTTCAAAACTCCAAATTTTATTTTATTTTTTTTTACCTCTTCAAAACTCCAAATTTTTTTATTTTTTTTTTACCTCTTCAAAACTCCAACATTGATTTTTTGTTCCTTTTTTTACCTCTTCAAAACTCAATTTTTTTTTTTTTTTACCTCTTCAAAACTCAATTTTTTTTTTTTTTTTTTTTTACCTCTTCAAAACTCCAACATTTTTTTTTTTTACCTCTTCAAATCTCTACAATTTTTTTTTTTTTTTTTTTTACCTCTTCAAAACTCCAACATTTTTTTTTTTTTACCTCTTCAAATCTCTACAATTTTTTTTTTTTTTTTTTTTTACCTCTTCAAAACTCCAACATTGATTTTTTGTTCCTTTTTTTACCTCTTCAAAACTCCACATTTTTTTTTATTTTTTTTTTTTACCTCTTCAAAACTCCAACTTTTTATTTTTTTTTACCTCTTCAAAACTCTACAATTTTTTTTTTTTTTTTTACCTCTTCAAAACTCAATTTTTTTTAAATTTTTTTTTTACCTCTTCAAAACTCCAACATTGATTTTTTGTTCCTTTTTTTACCTCTTCAAAACTCCAACTTTTTTTTTTTTTTTACCTCTTCAAAACTCCAACATTGATTTTTTGTTCCTTTTTTTACCTCTTCAAAACTCAATTTTTTTTTTAATTTTTTTTTTACCTCTTCAAAACTCCAACATTGATTTTTTGTTCCTTTTTTTACCTCTTCAAAACTCCAAATATTTTTTTTTTTTTTTTTTACCTCTTCAAAACTCCAACTTTTTTTTTTTTTTTTTTTACCTCTTCAAAACTCCAACATTGATTTTTTGTTCCTTTTTTTACCTCTTCAAAACTCCAACTTTTTTTTTTTTTTTTTTTACCTCTTCAAAACTCCAACATTGATTTTTTTTTTTACCTCTTCAAAACTCCAACGTTGATTTTTTGTTCCTTTTTTTACCTCTTCAAAACTGAATTTTTTTTTATTTTTTTTTTATCTCTTCAAAACTCCAACATTGATTTTTTGTTCCTTTTTTTACCTCTTCAAAACTCCAAATTTTTTTTTTTTTTTTTTTTACCTCTTCAAAACTCAATTTTTTTTTTTTTTTTTTTTTACCTCTTCAAAACTCCAACATTTTTTTTTTTTACCTCTTCAAATCTCTACAATTTTTTTTTTTTTTTTTTTTACCTCTTCAAAACTCCAACATTGATTTTTTGTTCCTTTTTTTACCTCTTCAAAACTCCACATTTTTTTTTATTTATTTTTTTTACCTCTTCAAAACTCCAACTTTTTATTTTTTTTTACCTCTTCAAAACTCTACAATTTTTTTTTTTTTTTTTACCTCTTCAAAACTCCATCATTTTTTTTTTTTTTACCTCTTCAAAACTCCAACATTGATTTTTTGTTCCTTTTTTTACCTCTTCAAAACTCCAACTTTTTTTTTTTTTTTACCTCTTCAAAACTCCAACATTGATTTTTTGTTCCTTTTTTTACCTCTTCAAAACTCAATTTTTTTTTAATTTTTTTTTTACCTCTTCAAAACTCCAACATTGATTTTTTGTTCCTTTTTTTACCTCTTCAAAACTCCAACTTTTTTTTTTTTTTTACCTCTTCAAAACTCCACATTTTTTTTATTTTTTTTTTTTACCTCTTCAATACTCCAAATTGTTTTTTTTTTTACCTCTTCAAAACTCCAACTTTTTTTTTTTTTTTTTTTACCTCTTCAAAACTCCAACTTTTTTTTATTTATTTTTTTTACCTCTTCAATACTCCAAATTTTATTTTTTTTTACCTCTTCAAAACTCCACAATTTTTTTTATATATTTTTTTTACCTCTTCAAAACTCAATTTTTTTTTTTTTTTTTTACCTCTTCAAAACTCCAACTTTTTTTTTTTTTTTACCTCTTCAAAACTCCACAATTTTTTTTTTTTTTTTTTTTACCTCTTCAAAACTCCAACTTTTTTTTTTTTTACCTCTTCAAAACTCCAACTTTTTTTTTTTTTTTACCTCTTCAAAACTCCAACTTTTTTTTTTTTTTACCTCTTCAAAACTCCAACTTTTTTTTTTTTTTTTTTTACCTCTTCAAAACTCCAACATTGATTTTTTGTTCCTTTTTTTACCTCTTCAAAACTCCAACTTTTTTTTTTTTTACCACTTCAAAACTCAATTTTTTTTTTTTTTTTTTTTACCTCTTCAAAACTCCAACATTGATTTTTTGTTCCTTTTTTTACCTCTTCAAAACTCAATTTTTTTTTTTTTTTTTTACCTCTTCAAAACTCCAACTTTTTTTTTTTTTTTACCTCTTCAAAACTCCAACTTTTTTTTTTTTTTTACCTCTTCAAAACTCCAACTTTTTTTTTTTTTTACCTCTTCAAAACTCCAACTTTTTTTTTTTTTTTTTTTACCTCTTCAAAACTCCAACATTGATTTTTTGTTCCTTTTTTTACCTCTTCAAAACTCAATTTTTTTTTTTTTTTACCTCTTCAAAACTCCAACTTTTTTTTTTTTTTTACCTCTTCAAAACTCCAACTTTTTTTTTTTTTTTACCTCTTCAAAACTCCACAATTTTTTTTTTTTTTTTTTTTTACCTCTTCAAAACTCCAACTTTTTTTTTTTTTTTACCTCTTCAAAACTCCAACTTTTTTTTTTTTTTACCTCTTCAAAACTCCAACTTTTTTTTTTTTTTTTACCTCTTCAAAACTCTACAATTTTTTTTTTTTTTTTTTTTTTACCTCTTCAAAACTCCAACTTTTTTTTTTTTTTTACCTCTTCAAAACTCTACAATTTTTTTTTTTTTTTTTTTTTTACCTCTTCAAAACTCCAACTTTTTTTTTATTTTACCTCTTCAAAACTCCAACTTTTTTTTTTTTTTTTTTACCTCTTCAAAACTCCAACATTGATTTTTTGTTCCTTTTTTTACCTCTTCAAAACTCCAACTTTTTTTTTTTTTACCTCTTCAAAACTCAATTTTTTTTTTTTTTTTTTTACCTCTTCAAAACTCCAACATTGATTTTTTGTTCCTTTTTTTACCTCTTCAAAACTCCAAATTTTTTTTTTTTTTTTACCTCTTCAAAACTCCAATTTTTTTTTTTTTTTTTTACCTCTTCAAAACTCCAACTTTTTTTTTTTTTTTACCTCTTCAAAACTCCAATTTTTTTTTTTTTTTTTTTTTACCTCTTCAAAACTCAATTTTTTTTTTTTTTTTTTTTACCTCTTCAAAACTCCAACATTTTTTTTTTTTTACCTCTTCAAATCTCTACAATTTTTTTTTTTTTTTTTTTTTTACCTCTTCAAAACTCCAACATTGATTTTTTGTTCCTTTTTTTACCTCTTCAAAACTCCACATTTTTTTTTATTTTTTTTTTTTACCTCTTCAAAACTCCAACTTTTTATTTTTTTTTACCTGTTCAAAACTCCAACTTTTTATTTTTTTTTACCTCTTCAAAACTCTACAATTTTTTATTTTTTTTTTACCTCTTCAAAACTCCATTTTTTTTTTTTTTACCTCTTCAAAACTCCAACATTGATTTTTTGTTCCTTTTTTTACCTCTTCAAAACTCCAACTTTTTTTTTTTTTTTACCTCTTCAAAACTCCAACATTGATTTTTTGTTCCTTTTTTTACCTCTTCAAAACTCAATTTTTTTTTAATTTTTTTTTTACCTCTTCAAAACTCCAACATTGATTTTTTGTTCCTTTTTTTACCTCTTCAAAACTCCAAATATTTTTTTTTTTTTTTTTTACCTCTTCAAAACTCAATTTTTTTTTTTTTTTACCTCTTCAAAACTTCAACTTTTTTTTTTTTTTACCTCTTCAAAACTCCACAATTTTTTTTTTTTTTTTTTTACCTCTTCAAAACTCCAACTTTTTTTTTTTTTACCTCTTCAAAACTCCAACTTTTTTTTTTTTTTTACCTCTTCAAAACTCCAACTTTTTTTTTTTTTTACCTCTTCAAAACTCCAACTTTTTTTTTTTTTTTTACCTCTTCAAAACTCCACAATTTTTTTTTTTTTTTTTTTACCTCTTCAAAACTCCAACTTTTTTTTTTTTTTACCTCTTCAAAACTCCAACTTTTTTTTTTTTTACCTCTTCAAAACTCCAACTTTTTTTTTTTTTTTTACCTCTTCAAAACTCTACAATTTTTTTTTTTTTTTTTTTTTACCTCTTCAAAACTCCAACTTTTTTTTTTTTTTTACCTCTTCAAAACTCTACAATTTTTTTTTTTTTTTTTTTTTTTACCTCTTCAAAACTCCAACTTTTTTTTATTTTACCTCTTCAAAACTCCAACTTTTTTTTTTTTTTTTACCTCTTCAAAACTCCAACATTGATTTTTTGTTCCTTTTTTTACCTCTTCAAAACTCCAACTTTTTTTTTTTTACCTCTTCAAAACTCAATTTTTTTTTTTTTTTTTTTACCTCTTCAAAACTCCAACATTGATTTTTTGTTCCTTTTTTTACCTCTTCAAAACTCCAATTTTTTTTTTTTTTTACCTCTTCAAAACTCCAATTTTTTTTTTTTTTTTTACCTCTTCAAAACTCCAACTTTTTTTTTTTTTTTTACCTCTTCAAAACTCCAAATTTTTTTTTTTTTTTTTTTTACCTCTTCAAAACTCAATTTTTTTTTTTTTTTTTTTACCTCTTCAAAACTCCAACATTTTTTTTTTTTTACCTCTTCAAATCTCTACAATTTTTTTTTTTTTTTTTTTTTACCTCTTCAAAACTCCAACATTGATTTTTTGTTCCTTTTTTTACCTCTTCAAAACTCCACATTTTTTTTTATTTTTTTTTTTTACCTCTTCAAAACTCCAACTTTTTATTTTTTTTTACCTCTTCAAAACTCCAACTTTTTATTTTTTTTTACCTCTTCAAAACTCTACAATTTTTTATCTTTTTTTTACCTCTTCAAAACTCCATTTTTTTTTTTTTTACCTCTTCAAAACTCCAACATTGATTTTTTGTTCCTTTTTTTACCTCTTCAAAACTCCAACTTTTTTTTTTTTTTACCTCTTCAAAACTCCAACATTGATTTTTTGTTCCTTTTTTTACCTCTTCAAACTCAATTTTTTTTAATTTTTTTTTACCTCTTCAAAACTCCAACATTGATTTTTTGTTCCTTTTTTTACCTCTTCAAAACTCCAAATATTTTTTTTTTTTTTTTTTTACCTCTTCAAAACTCAATTTTTTTTTTTTTTTACCTCTTCAAAACTCCAACTTTTTTTTTTTTTTACCTCTTCAAAACTCCACAATTTTTTTTTTTTTTTTTTTACCTCTTCAAAACTCCAACTTTTTTTTTTTTTACCTCTTCAAAACTCCAACTTTTTTTTTTTTTTTACCTCTTCAAAACTCCAACTTTTTTTTTTTTTTACCTCTTCAAAACTCCAACTTTTTTTTTTTTTTTTTTTACCTCTTCAAAACTCCAACATTGATTTTTTGTTCCTTTTTTTACCTCTTCAAACTCCAACTTTTTTTTTTTTACCTCTTCAAAACTCAATTTTTTTTTATTTTTTTTTACCTCTTCAAAACTCCAACATTGATTTTTTGTTCCTTTTTTTACCTCTTCAAAACTCCAAATTTTATTTTATTTTTTTTTACCTCTTCAAAACTCCAACATTTTTTTTTTTTTACCTCTTCAAATCTCTACAATTTTTTTTTTTTTTTTTT
Organism: Callionymus lyra; assembly: GCF_982586985.1. Classification (NCBI taxonomy): domain Eukaryota; kingdom Metazoa; phylum Chordata; class Actinopteri; order Syngnathiformes; family Callionymidae; genus Callionymus; species Callionymus lyra. The sequence goes on from NW_028258601.1 coordinate 97,517, forward strand.
TTACCTCTTCAAAACTCCAACATTGATTTTTTGTTCCTTTTTTTACCTCTTCAAAACTCCAACTTTTTTTTTTTTTACCTCTTCAAAACTCCAACATTGATTTTTTGTTCCTTTTTTTACCTCTTCAAAACTCAATTTTTTTTAATTTTTTTTTTACCTCTTCAAAACTCCAACATTGATTTTTTGTTCCTTTTTTTACCTCTTCAAAACTCCAAATTTTATTTTATTTTTTTTTACCTCTTCAAAACTCCAAATTTTTTTATTTTTTTTTTACCTCTTCAAAACTCCAACATTGATTTTTTGTTCCTTTTTTTACCTCTTCAAAACTCTATTTTTTTATTTTTTTTTACCTCTTCAAAACTCCAACTTTTTTTTTTTTTTTACCTCTTCAAAACTCCAACTTTTTTTTTTTTTTTACCTCTTCAAAACTCCAACTTTTTTTTTTTTTTACCTCTTCAAAACTCCAACTTTTTTTTTTTTTTTACCTCTTCAAAACTCCACAATTTTTTTTTTTTTTTTTTTACCTCTTCAAAACTCCAACTTTTTTTTTTTTTTACCTCTTCAAAACTCCAACTTTTTTTTTTTTTTTACCTCTTCAAAACTCCAACTTTTTTTTTTTTTTACCTCTTCAAAACTCCAACTTTTTTTTTTTTTTTTACCTCTTCAAAACTCTACAATTTTTTTTTTTTTTTTTTTTACCTCTTCAAAACTCCAACTTTTTTTTTATTTTACCTCTTCAAAACTCCAACATTTTTTTTTTTTTTTACCTCTTCAAAACTCCAACATTGATTTTTTGTTCCTTTTTTTACCTCTTCAAAACTCCAACTTTTTTTTTTTTTACCTCTTCAAAACTCAATTTTTTTTTTTTTTTTTTTACCTCTTCAAAACTCCAACATTGATTTTTTGTTCCTTTTTTTACCTCTTCAAAACTCCAAATTTTATTTTATTTTTTTTTACCTCTTCAAAACTCCAAATTTTTTTTTTTTTTTTTTACCTCTTCAAAACTCAATTTTTTTTTTTTTTACCTCTTCAAAACTCCAACTTTTTTTTTTTTTTACCTCTTCAAAACTCCAACTTTTTTTTTTTTTTTTACCTCTTCAAAACTCCACAATTTTTTTTTTTTTTTTTTTACCTCTTCAAAACTCCAACTTTTTTTTTTTTTTACCTCTTCAAAACTCCAACTTTTTTTTTTTTTTTACCTCTTCAAAACTCCAACTTTTTTTTTTTTTTACCTCTTCAAAACTCCAATTTTTTTTTTTTTTTTTAACCTCTTCAAAACTCCAACTTTTTTTTTTTTTTTACCTCTTCAAAACTCCAACATTGATTTTTTGTTCCTTTTTTTACCTCTTCAAAACTCCAAATTTTATTTTATTTTTTTTTACCTCTTCAAAACTCCAAATTTTTTTTTTTTTTTTTTTTTACCTCTTCAAAACTCAATTTTTTTTTTTTTTTTTTTTTACCTCTTCAAAACTCCAACATTTTTTTTTTTTACCTCTTCAAATCTCTACAATTTTTTTTTTTTTTTTTTTTTACCTCTTCAAAACTCCAACATTGATTTTTTGTTCCTTTTTTTACCTCTTCAAAACTCCACATTTTTTTTTTTTACCTCTTCAAAACTCCAACTTTTTATTTTTTTTTACCTCTTCAAAACTCTACAATTTTTTTTTTTTTTTTTACCTCTTCAAAACTCCATTTTTTTTTTTTTTACCTCTTCAAAACTCCAACATTGATTTTTTGTTCCTTTTTTTACCTCTTCAAAACTCAATTTTTTTTAAATTTTTTTTTTACCTCTTCAAAACTCCAACATTGATTTTTTGTTCCTTTTTTTACCTCTTCAAAACTCCAAATATTTTTTTTTTTTTTTTTTTACCTCTTCAAAACTCAATTTCTTTTTTTTTTTTTACCTCTTCAAAACTCCAACTTTTTTTTTTTTTTACCTCTTCAAAACTCCACAATTTTTTTTTATTTTTTTTTTACCTCTTCAAAACTCCAACTTTTTTTTTTTTTACCTCTTCAAAACTCCAACTTTTTTTTTTTTTTTACCTCTTCAAAACTCCAACTTTTTTTTTTTTTTACCTCTTCAAAACTCCAACATTGATTTTTTGTTCCTTTTTTTACCTCTTCAAAACTCAATTTTTTTTTTTTTTTTTACCTCTTCAAAACTCCAACTTTTTTTTTTTTTTACCTCTTCAAAACTCCAACTTTTTTTTTTTTTTTACCTCTTCAAAACTCCAACTTTTTTTTTTTTTTACCTCTTCAAAACTCCAACATTGATTTTTTGTTTCTTTTTTTACCTCTTCAAAACTCAATTTTTTTTTTTTTTTACCTCTTCAAAACTCCAACTTTTTTTTTTTTTTTACCTCTTCAAAACTCCAACTTTTTTTTTTTTTACCTCTTCAAAACTCCAAATTTTTTTATTTTTTTTTTAACCTCTTCAAAACTCCAACTTTTTTTTTTTTTTTTACCTCTTCAAAACTCTACAATTTTTTTTTTTTTTTTTTTTTTACCTCTTCAAAACTCCAACTTTTTTTTTATTTTACCTCTTCAAAACTCCAACTTTTTTTTTTTTTTTTTTACCTCTTCAAAACTCCAACATTGATTTTTTGTTCCTTTTTTTACCTCTTCAAAACTCCAACTTTTTTTTTTTTTACCTCTTCAAAACTCAATTTTTTTTTTTTTTTTTTTTACCTCTTCAAAACTCCAACATTGATTTTTTGTTCCTTTTTTTACCTCTTCAAAACTCCAAATTTTTTTTTTTTTTTTACCTCTTCAAAACTCCAATTTTTTTTTTTTTTTTTACCTCTTCAAAACTCCAACTTTTTTTTTTTTTTTTACCTCTTCAAAACTCTACAATTTTTTTTTTTTTTTTTTTTTTACCTCTTCAAAACTCCAACTTTTTTTTTTTTTTTTTTTACCTCTTCAAAACTCCAACATTGATTTTTTGTTCCTTTTTTTACCTCTTCAAAACTCCAACTTTTTTTTTTTTTTTTTTTACCTCTTCAAAACTCCAACATTGATTTTTTTTTTTACCTCTTCAAAACTCCAACATTGATTTTTTGTTCCTTTTTTTACCTCTTCAAAACTGAATTTTTTTTTATTTTTTTTTTATCTCTTCAAAACTCCAACATTGATTTTTTGTTCCTTTTTTTACCTCTTCAAAACTCCAAATTTTTTTTTTTTTTTTTTTTACCTCTTCAAAACTCAATTTTTTTTTTTTTTTTTTTTTACCTCTTCAAAACTCCAACATTTTTTTTTTTTTACCTCTTCAAATCTCTACAATTTTTTTTTTTTTTTTTTTTACCTCTTCAAAACTCCAACATTGATTTTTTGTTCCTTTTTTTACCTCTTCAAAACTCCACATTTTTTTTTATTTTTTTTTTTTACCTCTTCAAAACTCCAACTTTTTATTTTTTTTACCTCTTCAAAACTCTACAATTTTTTTTTTTTTTTACCTCTTCAAAACTCCATTTTTTTTTTTTACCTCTTCAAAACTCCAACATTGATTTTTTGTTCCTTTTTTTACCTCTTCAAAACTCCAACTTTTTTTTTTTTTTTACCTCTTCAAAACTCCAACATTGATTTTTTGTTCCTTTTTTTACCTCTTCAAAACTCAATTTTTTTTTAATTTTTTTTTTACCTCTTCAAAACTCCAACATTGATTTTTTGTTCCTTTTTTTACCTCTTCAAAACTCCAAATATTTTTTTTTTTTTTTTTTTACCTCTTCAAAACTCAATTTTTTTTTTTTTTTTACCTCTTCAAAACTCCAACTTTTTTTTTTTTTTACCTCTTCAAAACTCCACAATTTTTTTTTATTTTTTTTTTACCTCTTCAAAACTCCAACTTTTTTTTTTTTTACCTTTTCAAAACTCCAACTTTTTCTTTTTTTTTACCTCTTCAAAACTCCAACTTTTTTTTTTTTTTACCTCTTCAAAACTCCAACATTGATTTTTTGTTCCTTTTTTTACCTCTTCAAAACTCCAAATTTTATTTTATTTTTTTTTACCTCTTCAAAACTCCAAATTTTTTTATTTTTTTTTTACCTCTTCAAAACTCCAACATTGATTTTTTGTTCCTTTTTTTACCTCTTCAAAACTCAATTTTTTTTTTTTTTTTACCTCTTCAAAACTCCAACATTGATTTTTTGTTCCTTTTTTTACCTCTTCAAAACTCAATTTTTTTTTTTTTTTTTACCTCTTCAAAACTCCAACTTTTTTTTTTTTTTTACCTCTTCAAAACTCCAACTTTTTTTTTTTTTTACCTCTTCAAAACTCCAACTTTTTTTTTTTTTTTACCTCTTCAAAACTCCAACTTTTTTTTTTTTTACCTCTTCAAAACTCCAAATTTTTTTATTTTTTTTTTAACCTCTTCAAAACTCCAACTTTTTTTTTTTTTTTTACCTCTTCAAAACTCCAACATTGATTTTTTGTTCCTTTTTTTACCTCTTCAAAACTCCAACTTTTTTTTTTTTTACCTCTTCAAAACTCAATTTTTTTTTTTTTTTTTTTTACCTCTTCAAAACTCCAACATTGATTTTTTGTTCCTTTTTTTACCTCTTCAAAACTCCAAATTTTATTTTATTTTTTTTTACCTCTTCAAAACTCCAAATTTTTTTTTTTTTTTTTACCTCTTCAAAACTCAATTTTTTTTTTTTTACCTCTTCAAAACTCCAACTTTTTTTTTTTTTTACCTCTTCAAAACTCCAACTTTTTTTTTTTTTTTTACCTCTTCAAAACTCCACAATTTTTTTTTTTTTTTTTTTACCTCTTCAAAACTCCAACTTTTTTTTTTTTTTACCTCTTCAAAACTCCAACTTTTTTTTTTTTTTTACCTCTTCAAAACTCCAACTTTTTTTTTTTTTTACCTCTTCAAAACTCCAATTTTTTTTTTTTTTTTTAACCTCTTCAAAACTCCAACTTTTTTTTTTTTTTTACCTCTTCAAAACTCCAACATTGATTTTTTGTTCCTTTTTTTACCTCTTCAAAACTCCAAATTTTATTTTATTTTTTTTTACCTCTTCAAAACTCCAAATTTTTTTTTTTTTTTTTTTTTACCTCTTCAAAACTCAATTTTTTTTTTTTTTTTTTTTTACCTCTTCAAAACTCCAACATTTTTTTTTTTTACCTCTTCAAATCTCTACAATTTTTTTTTTTTTTTTTTTTTACCTCTTCAAAACTCCAACATTGATTTTTTGTTCCTTTTTTTACCTCTTCAAAACTCCACATTTTTTTTTTTTACCTCTTCAAAACTCCAACTTTTTATTTTTTTTTACCTCTTCAAAACTCTACAATTTTTTTTTTTTTTTTTACCTCTTCAAAACTCCATTTTTTTTTTTTTTACCTCTTCAAAACTCCAACATTGATTTTTTGTTCCTTTTTTTACCTCTTCAAAACTCAATTTTTTTTTAATTTTTTTTTTACCTCTTCAAAACTCCAACTTTTTTTTTTTTTACCTCTTCAAAACTCCAACTTTTTTTTTTTTTTTACCTCTTCAAAACTCCAACTTTTTTTTTTTTTTACCTCTTCAAAACTCCAACATTGATTTTTTGTTCCTTTTTTTACCTCTTCAAAACTCAATTTTTTTTTTTTTTTTTACCTCTTCAAAACTCCAACTTTTTTTTTTTTTTACCTCTTCAAAACTCCAACTTTTTTTTTTTTTTTACCTCTTCAAAACTCCAACTTTTTTTTTTTTTTACCTCTTCAAAACTCCAACATTGATTTTTTGTTTCTTTTTTTACCTCTTCAAAACTCAATTTTTTTTTTTTTTTACCTCTTCAAAACTCCAACTTTTTTTTTTTTTTTACCTCTTCAAAACTCCAACTTTTTTTTTTTTTACCTCTTCAAAACTCCAAATTTTTTTATTTTTTTTTTAACCTCTTCAAAACTCCAACTTTTTTTTTTTTTTTTACCTCTTCAAAACTCTACAATTTTTTTTTTTTTTTTTTTTTTACCTCTTCAAAACTCCAACTTTTTTTTTATTTTACCTCTTCAAAACTCCAACTTTTTTTTTTTTTTTTTTACCTCTTCAAAACTCCAACATTGATTTTTTGTTCCTTTTTTTACCTCTTCAAAACTCCAACTTTTTTTTTTTTTACCTCTTCAAAACTCAATTTTTTTTTTTTTTTTTTTTACCTCTTCAAAACTCCAACATTGATTTTTTGTTCCTTTTTTTACCTCTTCAAAACTCCAAATTTTTTTTTTTTTTTTACCTCTTCAAAACTCCAATTTTTTTTTTTTTTTTTACCTCTTCAAAACTCCAACTTTTTTTTTTTTTTTTACCTCTTCAAAACTCTACAATTTTTTTTTTTTTTTTTTTTTTACCTCTTCAAAACTCCAACTTTTTTTTTTTTTTTTTTACCTCTTCAAAACTCCAACATTGATTTTTTGTTCCTTTTTTTACCTCTTCAAAACTCCAACTTTTTTTTTTTTTTTTTTACCTCTTCAAAACTCCAACATTGATTTTTTTTTTTACCTCTTCAAAACTCCAACATTGATTTTTTGTTCCTTTTTTTACCTCTTCAAAACTGAATTTTTTTTTATTTTTTTTTTATCTCTTCAAAACTCCAACATTGATTTTTTGTTCCTTTTTTTACCTCTTCAAAACTCCAAATTTTTTTTTTTTTTTTTTTTACCTCTTCAAAACTCAATTTTTTTTTTTTTTTTTTTTTACCTCTTCAAAACTCCAACATTTTTTTTTTTTTACCTCTTCAAATCTCTACAATTTTTTTTTTTTTTTTTTTTACCTCTTCAAAACTCCAACATTGATTTTTTGTTCCTTTTTTTACCTCTTCAAAACTCCACATTTTTTTTTATTTTTTTTTTTTACCTCTTCAAAACTCCAACTTTTTATTTTTTTTACCTCTTCAAAACTCTACAATTTTTTTTTTTTTTTACCTCTTCAAAACTCCATTTTTTTTTTTTACCTCTTCAAAACTCCAACATTGATTTTTTGTTCCTTTTTTTACCTCTTCAAAACTCCAACTTTTTTTTTTTTTTTACCTCTTCAAAACTCCAACATTGATTTTTTGTTCCTTTTTTTACCTCTTCAAAACTCAATTTTTTTTTAATTTTTTTTTTACCTCTTCAAAACTCCAACATTGATTTTTTGTTCCTTTTTTTACCTCTTCAAAACTCCAAATATTTTTTTTTTTTTTTTTTACCTCTTCAAAACTCAATTTTTTTTTTTTTTTTACCTCTTCAAAACTCCAACTTTTTTTTTTTTTTACCTCTTCAAAACTCCACAATTTTTTTTTATTTTTTTTTTACCTCTTCAAAACTCCAACTTTTTTTTTTTTTACCTTTTCAAAACTCCAACTTTTTCTTTTTTTTTACCTCTTCAAAACTCCAACTTTTTTTTTTTTTTACCTCTTCAAAACTCCAACATTGATTTTTTGTTCCTTTTTTTACCTCTTCAAAACTCCAAATTTTATTTTATTTTTTTTTACCTCTTCAAAACTCCAAATTTTTTTATTTTTTTTTTACCTCTTCAAAACTCCAACATTGATTTTTTGTTCCTTTTTTTACCTCTTCAAAACTCAATTTTTTTTTTTTTTTTTACCTCTTCAAAACTCCAACATTGATTTTTTGTTCCTTTTTTTACCTCTTCAAAACTCAATTTTTTTTTTTTTTTTTACCTCTTCAAAACTCCAACTTTTTTTTTTTTTTTACCTCTTCAAAACTCCAACTTTTTTTTTTTTTTACCTCTTCAAAACTCCAACTTTTTTTTTTTTTTTACCTCTTCAAAACTCCAACTTTTTTTTTTTTTACCTCTTCAAAACTCCAAATTTTTTTATTTTTTTTTTAACCTCTTCAAAACTCCAACTTTTTTTTTTTTTTTTACCTCTTCAAAACTCTACAATTTTTTTTTTTTTTTTTTTTTTACCTCTTCAAAACTCCAACTTTTTTTTTATTTTACCTCTTCAAAACTCCAACTTTTTTTTTTTTTTTTTTACCTCTTCAAAACTCCAACATTGATTTTTTGTTCCTTTTTTTACCTCTTCAAAACTCCAACTTTTTTTTTTTTTACCTCTTCAAAACTCAATTTTTTTTTTTTTTTTTTTTACCTCTTCAAAACTCCAACATTGATTTTTTGTTCCTTTTTTTACCTCTTCAAAACTCCAAATTTTTTTTTTTTTTTTACCTCTTCAAAACTCCAATTTTTTTTTTTTTTTTTACCTCTTCAAAACTCCAACTTTTTTTTTTTTTTTTACCTCTTCAAAACTCTACAATTTTTTTTTTTTTTTTTTTTTACCTCTTCAAAACTCCAACTTTTTTTTTTTTTTTTTTTACCTCTTCAAAACTCCAACATTGATTTTTTGTTCCTTTTTTTACCTCTTCAAAACTCCAACTTTTTTTTTTTTTTTTTTTACCTCTTCAAAACTCCAACATTGATTTTTTTTTTTACCTCTTCAAAACTCCAACATTGATTTTTTGTTCCTTTTTTTACCTCTTCAAAACTGAATTTTTTTTTATTTTTTTTTTATCTCTTCAAAACTCCAACATTGATTTTTTGTTCCTTTTTTTACCTCTTCAAAACTCCAAATTTTTTTTTTTTTTTTTTTTTACCTCTTCAAAACTCAATTTTTTTTTTTTTTTTTTTTTTACCTCTTCAAAACTCCAACATTTTTTTTTTTTTACCTCTTCAAATCTCTACAATTTTTTTTTTTTTTTTTTTTACCTCTTCAAAACTCTACAATTTTTTTTTTTTTTTTTTTTTTACCTCTTCAAAACTCCAACTTTTTTTTTATTTTACCTCTTCAAAACTCCAACTTTTTTTTTTTTTTTTTTACCTCTTCAAAACTCCAACATTGATTTTTTGTTCCTTTTTTTACCTCTTCAAAACTCCAACTTTTTTTTTTTTTACCTCTTCAAAACTCAATTTTTTTTTTTTTTTTTTTTACCTCTTCAAAACTCCAACATTGATTTTTTGTTCCTTTTTTTACCTCTTCAAAACTCCAAATTTTTTTTTTTTTTTTACCTCTTCAAAACTCCAATTTTTTTTTTTTTTTTTACCTCTTCAAAACTCCAACTTTTTTTTTTTTTTTTACCTCTTCAAAACTCTACAATTTTTTTTTTTTTTTTTTTTTTTACCTCTTCAAAACTCCAACTTTTTTTTTTTTTTTTTTTACCTCTTCAAAACTCCAACATTGATTTTTTGTTCCTTTTTTTACCTCTTCAAAACTCCAACTTTTTTTTTTTTTTTTTTTACCTCTTCAAAACTCCAACATTGATTTTTTTTTTTACCTCTTCAAAACTCCAACATTGATTTTTTGTTCCTTTTTTTACCTCTTCAAAACTGAATTTTTTTTTATTTTTTTTTTATCTCTTCAAAACTCCAACATTGATTTTTTGTTCCTTTTTTTACCTCTTCAAAACTCCAAATTTTTTTTTTTTTTTTTTTTACCTCTTCAAAACTCAATTTTTTTTTTTTTTTTTTTTTTACCTCTTCAAAACTCCAACATTTTTTTTTTTTTACCTCTTCAAATCTCTACAATTTTTTTTTTTTTTTTTTTACCTCTTCAAAACTCCAACATTGATTTTTTGTTCCTTTTTTTACCTCTTCAAAACTCCACATTTTTTTTTATTTTTTTTTTTTACCTCTTCAAAACTCCAACTTTTTATTTTTTTTACCTCTTCAAAACTCTACAATTTTTTTTTTTTTTTTACCTCTTCAAAACTCCATTTTTTTTTTTTTACCTCTTCAAAACTCCAACATTGATTTTTTGTTCCTTTTTTTACCTCTTCAAAACTCCAACTTTTTTTTTTTTTTTACCTCTTCAAAACTCCAACATTGATTTTTTGTTCCTTTTTTTACCTCTTCAAAACTCAATTTTTTTTTAATTTTTTTTTTACCTCTTCAAAACTCCAACATTGATTTTTTGTTCCTTTTTTTACCTCTTCAAAACTCCAAATATTTTTTTTTTTTTTTTTTTACCTCTTCAAAACTCAATTTTTTTTTTTTTTACCTCTTCAAAACTCCAACTTTTTTTTTTTTTTACCTCTTCAAAACTCCACAATTTTTTTTTATTTTTTTTTTACCTCTTCAAAACTCCAACTTTTTTTTTTTTTACCTTTTCAAAACTCCAACTTTTTCTTTTTTTTTACCTCTTCAAAACTCCAACTTTTTTTTTTTTTTACCTCTTCAAAACTCCAACATTGATTTTTTGTTCCTTTTTTTACCTCTTCAAAACTCCAAATTTTATTTTATTTTTTTTTACCTCTTCAAAACTCCAAATTTTTTTATTTTTTTTTTACCTCTTCAAAACTCCAACATTGATTTTTTGTTCCTTTTTTTACCTCTTCAAAACTCAATTTTTTTTTTTTTTTTTACCTCTTCAAAACTCCAACTTTTTTTTTTTTTTTACCTCTTCAAAACTCCAACTTTTTTTTTTTTTTTACCTCTTCAAAACTCCAACTTTTTTTTTTTTTTACCTCTTCAAAACTCCAACATTGATTTTTTGTTTCTTTTTTTACCTCTTCAAAACTCAATTTTTTTTTTTTTTTACCTCTTCAAAACTCCAACTTTTTTTTTTTTTTACCTCTTCAAAACTCCAACATTGATTTTTTGTTCCTTTTTTTACCTCTTCAAAACTCCAACTTTTTTTTTATTTTTACCTCTTCAAAACTCCAACTTTTTTTTTTTTTTTACCTCTTCAAAACTCCACAATTTTTTTTTTTTTTTTTTACCTCTTCAAAACTCCAACTTTTTTTTTTTTTTACCTCTTCAAAACTCCAACTTTTTTTTTTGTTTTTACCTCTTCAAAACTCCAACTTTTTTTTTTTTTTACCTCTTCAAAACTCCAATTTTTTTTTTTTTTTTTTACCTCTTCAAAACTCTACAATTTTTTTTTTATTTTTATTTTACCTCTTCAAAACTCCAACTTTTTTTTTATTTTACCTCTTCAAAACTCCAACTTTTTTTTTTTTTTTTTTTACCTCTTCAAAACTCCAACATTGATTTTTTGTTCCTTTTTTTACCTCTTCAAAACTCCAACTTTTTTTTTTTTTACCTCTTCAAAACTCAATTTTTTTTTTTTTTTTTTTTACCTCTTCAAAACTCCAACATTGATTTTTTGTTCCTTTTTTTACCTCTTCAAAACTCCAAATTTTATTTTATTTTTTTTTACCTCTTCAAAACTCCAAATTATTATTTTTTTTTTTACCTCTTCAAAACTCCAACTTTTTTTTTTTTTTTTACCTCTTCAAAACTCTACAATTTTATTTTTTATTTTTTTTACCTCTTCAAAACTCCAACTTTTTTTTTTTTTTACCTCTTCAAAACTCCAACTTTTTTTTTTTTTTTTTTTACCTCTTCAAAACTCCAACATTGATTTTTTGTTCCTTTTTTTACCTCTTCAAAACTCAATTTTTTTTTTTTTTTTTACCTCTTCAAAACTCCAACTTTTTTTTTTTTTACCTCTTCAAAACTCCAACTTTTTTTTTTTTTTACCTCTTCAAAACTCCAACTTTTTTTTTTTTTTACCTCTTCAAAACTCCAACTTTTTTTTTTTTTACCTCTTCAAAACTCCAAATTTTTTTATTTTTTTTTTAACCTCTTCAAAACTCCAACTTTTTTTTTTTTTTTTACCTCTTCAAAACTCTACAATTTTTTTTTTTTTTTTTTTTACCTCTTCAAAACTCCAACTTTTTTTTTATTTTACCTCTTCAAAACTCCAACTTTTTTTTTTTTTTTTTTACCTCTTCAAAACTCCAACATTGATTTTTTGTTCCTTTTTTTACCTCTTCAAAACTCCAACTTTTTTTTTTTTACCTCTTCAAAACTCAATTTTTTTTTTTTTTTTTTTTACCTCTTCAAAACTCCAACATTTTTTTTTTGTTCCTTTTTTTACCTCTTCAAAACTCCAAATTTTTTTTTTTTTTTACCTCTTCAAAACTCCAATTTTTTTTTTTTTTTTTTACCTCTTCAAAACTCCAACATTGATTTTTTGTTCCTTTTTTTACCTCTTCAAAACTCTACAATTTTTTTTGTTCCTTTTTTTACCTCTTCAAAACTCCAACTTTTTTTTTTTTTTTACCTCTTCAAAACTCCAACATTGATTTTTTGTTCCTTTTTTTACCTCTTCAAAACTCCACAATTTTTTTTTTTTTTTTTTTTTACCTCTTCAAAACTCATTTATTTTTATTTTTTTTTACCTCTTCAAAACTCCAACTTTTCTTTTTTTTTTTACCTCTTCAAAACTCCACAATTTTTTTTTTTTTTTTTTTTTACCTCTTCAAAACTCCAAATTTTTTTTTTTTTTTTACCTCTTCAAAACTCCAATTTTTTTTTTTTTTTTTACCTCTTCAAAACTCCAACTTTTTTTTTTTTTTTTACCTCTTCAAAACTCTACAATTTTTTTTTTTTTTTTTTTTTTACCTCTTCAAAACTCCAACTTTTTTTTTTTTTACCTCTTCAAAACTCCAACTTTTTTTTTTTTTTTTTTTACCTCTTCAAAACTCCAACATTGATTTTTTGTTCCTTTTTTTACCTCTTCAAAACTCCAACTTTTTTTTTTTTTTTTTTTACCTCTTCAAAACTCCAACATTGATTTTTTTTTTTACCTCTTCAAAACTCCAACATTGATTTTTTGTTCCTTTTTTTACCTCTTCAAAACTCCAAATTTTTTTTTTTTTTTTTTTTTACCTCTTCAAAACTCAATTTTTTTTTTTTTTTTTTTTTTACCTCTTCAAAACTCCAACATTTTTTTTTTTTTACCTCTTCAAATCTCTACAATTTTTTTTTTTTTTTTTACCTCTTCAAAACTCTACAATTTTTTTTTTTTTTTTTTTTTTACCTCTTCAAAACTCCAACTTTTTTTTTTTTTTTTTTTACCTCTTCAAAACTCCAACATTGATTTTTTGTTCCTTTTTTTACCTCTTCAAAACTCCAACTTTTTTTTTTTTTTTTTTTACCTCTTCAAAACTCCAACATTGATTTTTTTTTTTACCTCTTCAAAACTCCAACATTGATTTTTTGTTCCTTTTTTTACCTCTTCAAAACTGAATTTTTTTTTATTTTTTTTTTATCTCTTCAAAACTCCAACATTGATTTTTTGTTCCTTTTTTTACCTCTTCAAAACTCCAAATTTTTTTTTTTTTTTTTTTTACCTCTTCAAAACTCAATTTTTTTTTTTTTTTTTTTTTACCTCTTCAAAACTCCAACATTTTTTTTTTTTTACCTCTTCAAATCTCTACAATTTTTTTTTTTTTTTTTTTTACCTCTTCAAAACTCTACAATTTTTTTTTTTTTTTTTTTTTTACCTCTTCAAAACTCCAACTTTTTTTTTATTTTACCTCTTCAAAACTCCAACTTTTTTTTTTTTTTTTTTACCTCTTCAAAACTCCAACATTGATTTTTTGTTCCTTTTTTTACCTCTTCAAAACTCCAACTTTTTTTTTTTTTACCTCTTCAAAACTCAATTTTTTTTTTTTTTTTTTTTACCTCTTCAAAACTCCAACATTGATTTTTTGTTCCTTTTTTTACCTCTTCAAAACTCCAAATTTTTTTTTTTTTTTTACCTCTTCAAAACTCCAATTTTTTTTTTTTTTTTTACCTCTTCAAAACTCCAACTTTTTTTTTTTTTTTTACCTCTTCAAAACTCTACAATTTTTTTTTTTTTTTTTTTTTTACCTCTTCAAAACTCCAACTTTTTTTTTTTTTTTTTTTACCTCTTCAAAACTCCAACATTGATTTTTTGTTCCTTTTTTTACCTCTTCAAAACTCCAACTTTTTTTTTTTTTTTTTTTACCTCTTCAAAACTCCAACATTGATTTTTTTTTTTACCTCTTCAAAACTCCAACATTGATTTTTTGTTCCTTTTTTTACCTCTTCAAAACTGAATTTTTTTTATCTCTTCAAAACTCCAACATTGATTTTTTGTTCCTTTTTTTACCTCTTCAAAACTCCAAATTTTTTTTTTTTTTTTTTTTACCTCTTCAAAACTCAATTTTTTTTTTTTTTTTTTTTTTACCTCTTCAAAACTCCAACATTTTTTTTTTTTTACCTCTTCAAATCTCTACAATTTTTTTTTTTTTTTTTTTACCTCTTCAAAACTCCAACATTGATTTTTTGTTCCTTTTTTTACCTCTTCAAAACTCCACATTTTTTTTTATTTTTTTTTTTTACCTCTTCAAAACTCCAACTTTTTATTTTTTTTACCTCTTCAAAACTCTACAATTTTTTTTTTTTTTTTACCTCTTCAAAACTCCATTTTTTTTTTTTTACCTCTTCAAAACTCCAACATTGATTTTTTGTTCCTTTTTTTACCTCTTCAAAACTCCAACTTTTTTTTTTTTTTTACCTCTTCAAAACTCCAACATTGATTTTTTGTTCCTTTTTTTACCTCTTCAAAACTCAATTTTTTTTTAATTTTTTTTTTACCTCTTCAAAACTCCAACATTGATTTTTTGTTCCTTTTTTTACCTCTTCAAAACTCCAAATATTTTTTTTTTTTTTTTTTTACCTCTTCAAAACTCAATTTTTTTTTTTTTTTTACCTCTTCAAAACTCCAACTTTTTTTTTTTTTTACCTCTTCAAAACTCCACAATTTTTTTTTATTTTTTTTTTACCTCTTCAAAACTCCAACTTTTTTTTTTTTTACCTTTTCAAAACTCCAACTTTTTCTTTTTTTTTACCTCTTCAAAACTCCAACTTTTTTTTTTTTTTACCTCTTCAAAACTCCAACATTGATTTTTTGTTCCTTTTTTTACCTCTTCAAAACTCCAAATTTTATTTTATTTTTTTTTACCTCTTCAAAACTCCAAATTTTTTTATTTTTTTTTTACCTCTTCAAAACTCCAACATTGATTTTTTGTTCCTTTTTTTACCTCTTCAAAACTCAATTTTTTTTTTTTTTTTTACCTCTTCAAAACTCCAACTTTTTTTTTTTTTTTACCTCTTCAAAACTCCAACTTTTTTTTTTTTTTTACCTCTTCAAAACTCCAACTTTTTTTTTTTTTTTACCTCTTCAAAACTCCAACATTGATTTTTTGTTTCTTTTTTTACCTCTTCAAAACTCAATTTTTTTTTTTTTTTACCTCTTCAAAACTCCAACTTTTTTTTTTTTTTACCTCTTCAAAACTCCAACATTGATTTTTTGTTCCTTTTTTTACCTCTTCAAAACTCCAACTTTTTTTTTATTTTTACCTCTTCAAAACTCCAACTTTTTTTTTTTTTTTACCTCTTCAAAACTCCAACTTTTTTTTTTGTTTTTACCTCTTCAAAACTCCAACTTTTTTTTTTTTTTACCTCTTCAAAACTCCAATTTTTTTTTTTTTTTTTTACCTCTTCAAAACTCTACAATTTTTTTTTTTTTTTTTTTTTACCTCTTCAAAACTCCAACTTTTTTTTTATTTTACCTCTTCAAAACTCCAACTTTTTTTTTTTTTTTTTTTACCTCTTCAAAACTCCAACATTGATTTTTTGTTCCTTTTTTTACCTCTTCAAAACTCCAACTTTTTTTTTTTTTACCTCTTCAAAACTCAATTTTTTTTTTTTTTTTTTTTACCTCTTCAAAACTCCAACATTGATTTTTTGTTCCTTTTTTTACCTCTTCAAAACTCCAAATTTTATTTTATTTTTTTTTACCTCTTCAAAACTCCAAATTATTATTTTTTTTTTTACCTCTTCAAAACTCCAACTTTTTTTTTTTTTTTTACCTCTTCAAAACTCTACAATTTTATTTTTTATTTTTTTTACCTCTTCAAAACTCCAACTTTTTATTTTTTTTACCTCTTCAAAACTCCAACTTTTTTTTTTTTTTTTTTACCTCTTCAAAACTCCAACATTGATTTTTTGTTCCTTTTTTTACCTCTTCAAAACTCAATTTTTTTTTTTTTTTTTACCTCTTCAAAACTCCAACTTTTTTTTTTTTTTTACCTCTTCAAAACTCCAACTTTTTTTTTTTTTTACCTCTTCAAAACTCCAACTTTTTTTTTTTTTTACCTCTTCAAAACTCCAACTTTTTTTTTTTTTACCTCTTCAAAACTCCAAATTTTTTTATTTTTTTTTTAACCTCTTCAAAACTCCAACTTTTTTTTTTTTTTTTACCTCTTCAAAACTCTACAATTTTTTTTTTTTTTTTTTTTACCTCTTCAAAACTCCAACTTTTTTTTTATTTTACCTCTTCAAAACTCCAACTTTTTTTTTTTTTTTTTTACCTCATCAAAACTCCAACATTGATTTTTTGTTCCTTTTTTTACCTCTTCAAAACTCCAACTTTTTTTTTTTTACCTCTTCAAAACTCAATTTTTTTTTTTTTTTT
This sequence comes from Callionymus lyra, assembly GCF_982586985.1. Taxonomy (NCBI): domain Eukaryota; kingdom Metazoa; phylum Chordata; class Actinopteri; order Syngnathiformes; family Callionymidae; genus Callionymus; species Callionymus lyra. The sequence goes on from NW_028258601.1 coordinate 113,776, forward strand.
TTTTACCTCTTCAAAACTCCAACATTTTTTTTTTGTTCCTTTTTTTACCTCTTCAAAACTCCAAATTTTTTTTTTTTTTTACCTCTTCAAAACTCCAATTTTTTTTTTTTTTTTTTACCTCTTCAAAACTCCAACATTGATTTTTTGTTCCTTTTTTTACCTCTTCAAAACTCTACAATTTTTTTTGTTCCTTTTTTTACCTCTTCAAAACTCCAACTTTTTTTTTTTTTTTACCTCTTCAAAACTCCAACATTGATTTTTTGTTCCTTTTTTTACCTCTTCAAAACTCCACAATTTTTTTTTTTTTTTTTTTTTACCTCTTCAAAACTCATTTATTTTTATTTTTTTTTACCTCTTCAAAACTCCAACTTTTCTTTTTTTTTTTACCTCTTCAAAACTCCACAATTTTTTTTTTTTTTTTTTTTTACCTCTTCAAAACTCCAAATTTTTTTTTTTTTTTTACCTCTTCAAAACTCCAATTTTTTTTTTTTTTTTTTACCTCTTCAAATCTCCAACTTTTTTTTTTTTTTTTACCTCTTCAAAACTCTACAATTTTTTTTTTTTTTTTTTTTTTACCTCTTCAAAACTCCAACTTTTTTTTTTTTTACCTCTTCAAAACTCCAACTTTTTTTTTTTTTTTTTTTACCTCTTCAAAACTCCAACATTGATTTTTTGTTCCTTTTTTTACCTCTTCAAAACTCCAACTTTTTTTTTTTTTTTTTTTACCTCTTCAAAACTCCAACATTGATTTTTTTTTTTACCTCTTCAAAACTCCAACATTGATTTTTTGTTCCTTTTTTTACCTCTTCAAAACTGATTTTTTTTTAATTTTTTTTTTATCTCTTCAAAACTCCAACATTGATTTTTTGTTCCTTTTTTTACCTCTTCAAAACTCCAAATTTTTTTTTTTTTTTTTTTTACCTCTTCAAAACTCAATTTTTTTTTTTTTTTTTTTTACCTCTTCAAAACTCCAACATTTTTTTTTTTTTTACCTCTTCAAATCTCTACAATTTTTTTTTTTTTTTTTTTTTACCTCTTCAAAACTCCAACACCTCTTTTTTTTTTTTTTTTTACCTCTTCAAAACTCCAACATTGATTTTTTGTTCCTTTTTTTACCTCTTCAAAACTCCACATTTTTTTTTATTTTTTTTTTTTACCTCTTCAAAACTCCAACTTTTTATTTTTTTTTACCTCTTCAAAACTCTACAATTTTTTTTTTTTTTTTTTACCTCTTCAAAACTCCATTTTTTTTTTTTTTACCTCTTCAAAACTCCAACATTGATTTTTTGTTCCTTTTTTTACCTCTTCAAAACTCCAACTTTTTTTTTTTTTTTACCTCTTCAAAACTCCAACATTGATTTTTTGTTTTTTTACCTCTTCAAAACTCCAACTTTTTTTTTTTTTTTACCTCTTCAAAACTCCACAATTTTTTTTTTTTTTTTTTTTACCTCTTCAAAACTCCAACTTTTTTTTTTTTTTTACCTCTTCAAAACTCCAACTTTTTTTTTTTTTTACCTCTTCAAAACTCCAATTTTTTTTTTTTTTTTTTACCTCTTCAAAACTCTACAATTTTTTTTTTTTTTTTTTTTTACCTCTTCAAAACTCCAACTTTTTTTTTATTTTACCTCTTCAAAACTCCAACTTTTTTTTTTTTTTTTTTTACCTCTTCAAAACTCCAACATTGATTTTTTGTTCCTTTTTTTACCTCTTCAAAACTCCAACTTTTTTTTTTTTACCTCTTCAAAACTCAATTTTTTTTTTTTTTTTTTTTACCTCTTCAAAACTCCAACATTGATTTTTTGTTCCTTTTTTTACCTCTTCAAAACTCCAACTTTTTTTTTTTTTTTACCTCTTCAAAACTCCAAATTATTTTTTTTTTTTTTACCTCTTCAAAACTCCAACTTTTTTTTATTTTTTTACCTCTTCAAAACTCTACAATTTTTTTTTTTTTTTTTTTTACCTCTTCAAAACTCCAACTTTTTTTTTTTTTTACCTCTTCAAAACTCCAACTTTTTTTTTTTTTTTTTTTACCTCTTCAAAACTCCAACATTGATTTTTTGTTCCTTTTTTTACCTCTTCAAAACTCAATTTTTTTTTTTTTTTTTACCTCTTCAAAACTCCAACTTTTTTTTTATTTTACCTCTTCAAAACTCCAACTTTTTTTTTTTTTTACCTCTTCAAAACTCCAACATTGATTTTTTGTTCCTTTTTTTACCTCTTCAAAACTCCAACTTTTTTTTTTTTACCTCTTCAAAACTCAATTTTTTTTTTTTTTTTTTTTACCTCTTCAAAACTCCAACATTGATTTTTTGTTCCTTTTTTTACCTCTTCAAAACTCCAAATTTTATTTTATTTTTTTTTACCTCTTCAAAACTCCAAATTATTTTTTTTTTTTTTACCTCTTCAAAACTCCAACTTTTTTTTATTTTTTTACCTCTTCAAAACTCTACAATTTTATTTTTTATTTTTTTTACCTCTTCAAAACTCCAACTTTTTTTTTTTTTTACCTCTTCAAAACTCCAACTTTTTTTTTTTTTTTTTTTACCTCTTCAAAACTCCAACATTGATTTTTTGTTCCTTTTTTTACCTCTTCAAAACTCAATTTTTTTTTTTTTTTTTACCTCTTCAAAACTCCAACTTTTTTTTTTTTTTTACCTCTTCAAAACTCCAACTTTTTTTTTTTTTTACCTCTTCAAAACTCCAACTTTTTTTTTTTTTTACCTCTTCAAAACTCCAACTTTTTTTTTTTTTACCTCTTCAAAACTCCAATTTTTTTTATTTTTTTTTTAACCTCTTCAAAACTCCAACTTTTTTTTTTTTTTTTACCTCTTCAAAACTCTACAATTTTTTTTTTTTTTTTTTTTTACCTCTTCAAAACTCCAACTTTTTTTTTATTTTACCTCTTCAAAACTCCAACTTTTTTTTTTTTTTTTTTACCTCTTCAAAACTCCAACATTGATTTTTTGTTCCTTTTTTTACCTCTTCAAAACTCCAACTTTTTTTTTTTTACCTCTTCAAAACTCAATTTTTTTTTTTTTTTTTTTTACCTCTTCAAAACTCCAACATTGATTTTTTGTTCCTTTTTTTACCTCTTCAAAACTCCAAATTTTTTTTTTTTTTTACCTCTTCAAAACTCCAATTTTTTTTTTTTTTTTTTACCTCTTCAAAACTCCAACATTGATTTTTTGTTCCTTTTTTTACCTCTTCAAAACTCTACAATTTTTTTTGTTCCTTTTTTTACCTCTTCAAAACTCCAACTTTTTTTTTTTTTTTACCTCTTCAAAACTCCAACATTGATTTTTTGTTCCTTTTTTTACCTCTTCAAAACTCCACAATTTTTTTTTTTTTTTTTTTTTACCTCTTCAAAACTCATTTATTTTTATTTTTTTTTACCTCTTCAAAACTCCAACTTTTCTTTTTTTTTTTACCTCTTCAAAACTCCACAATTTTTTTTTTTTTTTTTTTTTACCTCTTCAAAACTCCAAATTTTTTTTTTTTTTTTACCTCTTCAAAACTCCAATTTTTTTTTTTTTTTTTTACCTCTTCAAAACTCCAACTTTTTTTTTTTTTTTTACCTCTTCAAAACTCTACAATTTTTTTTTTTTTTTTTTTTTTACCTCTTCAAAACTCCAACTTTTTTTTTTTTTACCTCTTCAAAACTCCAACTTTTTTTTTTTTTTTTTTTACCTCTTCAAAACTCCAACATTGATTTTTTGTTCCTTTTT